>NW_015555925.1:274804-292564 GCF_001515605.1 Sinocyclocheilus anshuiensis | reverse complement strand
TTTTTTTTCCTCATTAATGTACACACAGCACCCCATATTGACAGAAAAACACCGAATTGTTGACATTTTTGCAGATTTATTAAAAAAGAAAAACTGAAATATCACATGGTCCTAAGTATTCAGACCCTTTGCTGTGACACTCATATATTTAACTCAGGTGCTGTCCATTTCTTCTGATCATCCTTGAGATGGTTCTACACCTTCATTTGAGTCCAGCTGTGTTTGATTATACTGATTGGACTTGATTAGGAAAGCCACACACCTGTCTATATAAGACCTTACAGCTCACAGTGCATGTCAGAGCAAATGAGAATCATGAGGTCAAAGGAACTGCCTGAAGAGCTCAGAGACAGAATTGTGGCAAGGCACAGATCTGGCCAAGGTTACAAAAAAATTTCTGCTGCACTTAAGGTTCCTAAGAGCACAGTGGCCTCCATAATCCTTAAATGGAAGACGTTTGGGACGACCAGGACTCTTCCTAGAGCTGGCCTCCTGGCCAAACTGAGCAATTGATGGAGAAGGTCTTTGGTTATAGTGGTGACCAAGAACCTGATGGTCACACTAG
Source organism: Sinocyclocheilus anshuiensis (assembly GCF_001515605.1). Taxonomy (NCBI): domain Eukaryota; kingdom Metazoa; phylum Chordata; class Actinopteri; order Cypriniformes; family Cyprinidae; genus Sinocyclocheilus; species Sinocyclocheilus anshuiensis. The sequence continues at coordinate 291,999 of NW_015555925.1, read as the reverse complement.
TTGATCTCCATGATTATATGTGGAGATAGGAGAAACCTAGAGAAGGACAAACATCGCTGCAACACTCCACCAATCCAGTCTTTATGTCGGAGTGGCCAGACTCAATCCTCTCTTCAGTTAAGACGCATGAAAACACACTTGGAATTTCCAAAAAAGCACCTAAAGGACCCTCAGACTCTGAGAAACAAGATTCTCTGGTCCGATGAACCTCAATTCCAAGCTTCATATTTGAAGGAAACCAGCTCCGCTCATCACCTGCAGAGTACCATCCCAAAAGTAAAGTGTGCTGGTAGCAGCCTCATGCTGTGGGGCTATTTTTCAGCAGCAGGGACTGAGGGACTCGTTAGAGTAGAAGAAACGCTCAGTGCAGCAAAATACAGAGATAGCCTTAATGAAAACCCAGTCTAGAGCATTCAGAACCTCAGACTGGGTGGAAGGTTCACCTTCCAACAGGACAATGACCCTAAGCACAGAGCTAAAATAACGAAGGAGTGGCTTCATAACAACTCCTGTTCTTGAATGGCCCAGCCAGAGCCCTGACTTAAACCCAATTGAGCATCTCTGGAGAGACCTAAAAATGGCTGTCCACCAACGTTTACCATCCAACCTGACAGAACTGGAGAGGATCTGCGAGGAGGAATGGCAGAGGATCCCCAAATCCAGGTGTGAAAAACTTGTTGCATCTTTCCCAAAAAGACTCATGGCTGTATTAGATCAAAAGGGTGCTTCTACTAAATACTGAGCAAAGGGACTGAATACTTAGGACCATGTGATATTTCAGTTTTTCTTTTTTAATAAATCTGCAAAAATGTCAACGATTCTGTGTTTTTCTGTCAATATGGGGTGCTGTGTGTACATTAATGAGGAAAAAAAATTAACTTAAATGATTTTAGCAAATGGCTGCAATATAACAAAGAGTGAAAAATTTAAGGGGGTCTGAATACTTTCCGTACCCACTGTATATATATTTCAGCCTGATATTTTCACAAAGCCCCTTTCAGAGCGACAGTAGCAGGCTTCCACCAGAAAGGGAAATGACCCCCCTTTTTCTCACTCGCTCTCTACAGCAGCCAAAAGGCAGGTGCACAAGCCCAGCTGAAACCTCAAATTCCTGCCTACCAGTTTTCCACTGTCAGCTCTTTCTGTAGGTGTGTGACCACCTTTGTCCTACACACACACACACTTGGTTATTTTTGTGAGCTAGTGATGGGGTGTGAGCACAAAAAGAACATGGAAAACGGAAGGAAACAGAGCAAGAAAGAGGCAGAGATGTGACTAGGTGATCTCATTACAGCGGTCACCCCATCTGTGTTAGTGTCAGAGATATCGCAGCTGGGGGGCACACAATGGAAAGTCCACATAGTCACAGAATGCAGTCATTTTTTAAAGCTACCATTCACCGATTCAAACTAATTACGATCATGATTTATGGCAAAACTGAACAAACAAAGGGGGTCAATTTAAATGACAAAAGTGAAAAGATTTTCCTTAAATTTCTACAACAGTAAACTAGCCCAGTATGCTTCACAATAAAAGCAAAACAAATACATTTTTAAAAAATTAAAAAAACATTTTTACAAATAAATTGTAAGATATCATTTTATAATTTCAAAATATTATTATATTTTCTAAATAAACTTTTAATGAAAGATGAAAAGGGAAATGTGAGAAAAAAGAAAGTGACCAGGATGTAGGATGGGAAGGATGAGAAAGAATGAGAAGGAGTGAGTGGCAATGCAGCGCTGCAGAGCTGCGCAAGTCTGAACAAAGAAAACTATACATCCATAGGTAAAGCCTATGGCAATCGGCGACCAAGCAGTCCATTGTTTAGGAAACAAATATAAATGGCAACATGCAGCTCAGAACATCATCTCCAGAGGTCATTGTTCTGCAGCCGTGCTCTTGTGCACAGTAACAAAAAGATATGTTCAAACTTCTGGTTCTACAGGTGATGGAGCAGATAAAGCGACGGTACTTTGAAAGACAACACAAACATAGACTGACACCACACACACGCACACAAAAAAAAAAAGTTTAGTTTAGGGTTTGTATGTACAAATTAGGGGGTGCATTAGCATGAGAAAAAGCATGTGACAGAGAGTGATGACAGTGGCGTTGAGGGGAGCAGCAGGCGAGGGCTGCCACGTCCCGATCCAGGGGGAATGAATTAAAAGTGTCACCAAGCACATGGGTGGTTTAAATAGTCCATCAGGGACGCTCACAATCACATGTGAAACCATATGTGCTCTGTGCACATATTATCATGATGCACCATCCGCTCCTAATGAATGACTAAAAGACAATCCTTGCAGCTGAACTCTTAAAACAGCCTCAAATTCCTTTTTAATAAAATAAAATCACAAAACAAGAAAAATGAAGTACAACTATCAAGGATTACACGTCCTGGAAAAAGCATGGTTCTTACGTTAATTCATGTTGACAACCGCACATGTTTCCATCCATACAAAATCCAGGACACTTCCCACACAATAGGACAAACACTAATTGTCATTGTGCTCCCCTGACAGTCTGTTCAGAGCGTTACAATAGCCATAAGACAGAAAAGACGAAAGCAAAGACAGTGACCGTGAAAAAGCAGAAGAAAAGAAGAATGGTGTCTCCCTTACCGTCCTCCTCGGGATCCTTTTTGAGCTGCATGTATACAGCCTGCACTCAGCTGTCTGTGACACAAGTCCTCTTATTCTCTCTATCTCCCTCTCCCTCTCCCACTCACTCTCGCTTTCTCTCCACCCTCCCTCGCTCGCTCTGCCTTTCAGACTAAAGCCAGAGGGAAAATCCCTGCTCCTAAATTCAGATGCTGCTGGTTTAACAAACCCTCTCAATGGAGAAGTCGGCAGCAGCCAATGAGAAAGCAGGAGGGGAGGTGGACACAACCATATGAGACGGAGAAAGAGAGAGCGGAAAGCTCTGGGGAATGATGTAGGAGGGGGGGCGGGGAGCGCTCCTCCTAGAGAGAGACAAGGCAAAGACGCTAACACACGCTGAGGTGAACACAAACCGGGACACATGCATCGAACCGCTTCACAGCCACATTGTTGGAAATGTAAGATTACCAGATGCTAAAAGTGTGCTGGTTGCCTAAACACTCATTAATTTATTAATTAACTAATATATATAATTTATTTATTTTACATATATTTATTGCATTATGTGCACATATGCCTATAGGTACAGAGATAGAAAAATGCTGTGTTTTCACATTCTGCTAAAGAAAACCCTGCTTCCTCAACATAATATCAATATTCTGTGGACATTTATGAATGAACAAGCTCAAATACATTCAAGACAGAACAAGCTGAAAAGGCACAGAGCAAAGAAAGAACCATGTATCAAGTGACATTTCCATCCCTTATGTCATACGAATGCCCATTAAGGGATGTTAGAAGCTGACTTTCCCTTTGGTGTCGCTGCACTTTTGTTGTCCAACCACAGCACACTGCTCCGGCAGCCTTTATTACACTCACACATCACTGGCCCTAAGAGACAGGGGCCAACTTTCCCCTGGGGGCGGCGTGGCACCTGTGCTCATTGGACACTGCAATGGAACAAAGCGGTCGCTTGCTTGTTTGCAGACGCTCGCACATACAGGGCCGTACCTCGGAGCCTTTCACATCTCAATTCCGCGGTAATAAATATTCTAATGAACATCTGCACAGGAACCTCGTTCTGTTTCTTTCCTTTCCGAGTCACTCTTTCTAATCTACCCATCTTCTCTCGGGCCAGGCGGATTTCACTGTCCCGCAGTACCTCTCTAACAGCGTCTCGGAGATGAAATGCCGCGAGTTGAGGAAGAAGCAGATGATAAGTCAATGTGTGGCTATTGACAGTACATGGGGACAAACGGACGGATAGAAAAAACGAGAGATCTGATAAACCTGTGTGCAGTGGCACAGAATGAAAGATAAGATAAATGTGTGGGTTGATCACACGGTGCTGTGCTCATTCATCCCCTTGGCAGAGCAATCGAAGGGCTATTCAAGCCAGAATCCTGCTTGCCAGATCCGTACAGTCCACCACAGCTCATTTTCTAGGAAACGAGTAGATTAGAACTGAGCGTTAGGCATTGTTCCTTTGAAGAACGCAGAGAATAAAATGAACGTAATAAAATGATTCATTCTGCCCACTCTTGGAATAAGGCTGCATTTGGACCAAGAAACAGTTAACTGTATGCGGATACATAAAGACACCACCATCTTCACAATCTAGCAACCTTCATAAAATGTTACAGACGGACTGTCAAGAAATGATGCACAAAATGTGTTTTGTGCTTTTGCATTAAACACAGTTTGTCTTAAAACCCCTCACAATGATCACACGGAAGTAACAGCCTCATGCAAAACTGTCAAACAGTCTCTTTTCCCATTCCATTAACATTTCACGCTTACAAAAGTGTCATCCGTCTCTTTATAGCAGGAATTAACGACATGAATTAACGACCCATTGTCAACTATGCCTGTGACTTCTGAATGGAATCCAGTTTCCAGTCTATGACATCATTGTTAATGGCAATACAATGGTGTCAGAGCTTAATAGATGACACATGAATGGCACTGAATTTGAATAAGGAGCACAGAACACCAAAACTAACATTCAGAAAGCTGGGAAACTTACTCCGAAAGACCCCTGAAGAGCTTTCACCATATATAATTCTGTGACTTCACTGGTCTACCAGCTATTTAGTCCCTATTTGCAAAAACAGCTCAGGAGCAGATCCTGTATAACACCACTTAAGGTGTCAAACCAATTCATAGAGTGCATTTCGGTCTCTCCACATTTTGCATATCAATACCATTTGTGGTGAGCCATGCAAAACGTCCAAATCTTTTGAGGAAAAACTGACAAGACTATAGCAGGACCTGTAACACTATCTGCCTATAAAGATTTTCATTTAACCATTTACAGTCCCAAATTACAAACAAAATTATAATATTATTTGATATATACAGAGAGGTTTACTCTGGACCTTAAGAGATAGTTCACCCAAAAGGAGATATGCAAAATGACATCTCATTCAACATTAACTTTCATTGTATGAAAAAAATGCAAAAAAAAAAAAAAGTCATACAGATTTGATACAATAAGAGGGTGACTAAATGACAGAATTTTCATATTGAGATGAACTATTACTATAAAATAAAAACTACAGAGGGATGTAGACTGTTGCACTCTCTTCAGGGAGGAAGAGGCTTTAATATGGCTCCCGTCTGACTGAGAAGTCGGTTATGATGCATTTAAAATGTACACGATAATGTTAATGCAGACAGTGCATTTATAAGTACGATTAAGGCACATTTTACTGATACGCTGACAGCAAATGAACAATTTTAAGATGGCGAAATGGGTTTCTGTAAAACAACGAGTGGGAATTTTAAATGCCAGCCATACATGACTAGCTGTACGCAACATTAAAATAAAATACATTTTAACTATAAAGAGGCGCAAGATCCAGTTGTTTAAGCAGACATATGACTGCAATGTCGGAAAATGCTAATGTGTAAATGTTAAATACGCTAAACGTCATTCTTTCATAAAACACAAAAGGAGATCTGCAGAATGACATCTGAGTCACCATTCATTTTCACTGTATGAAAAAAAGATACAATGAAAGTAAATGGTGACTGGGGCTGTCAGTCTCTAACCTTTTGTGCTTCATGGAGGAGAAAAAAAAAGTCATATAGGTTTGTATCAATGTTAGAGTGAGGAAATGACCAAATTTACATTATCGGGGTGAACTAAGCGTGCTGTTAGATTGATTGTTTTATCTGTACCTGGCGGCTGGTCCATCTCAATGTAAAATATTAATTCAGTGGAATAGGGCATCATCACGTCTCTCCAGTCGTCATCTTCTTTCTCCGTATTCCACACTGTATTGTACATGGTCCGAGTCCTCTGGTGATCGACTAGGCTCTCACCGAACTGAGTAAAATCTAATTTTCAACACAGACGACTGAAAGAAACATAAAAGCTCGTCTGACTGAACGGAGCTCCACTTTAACAGTCTGAATGCCAGCTTCAGAGTAACTGCGTGTCATGAAAGCTGTCAAAGCACCAGGCTTCACTCATCCGATATCACTTGATAGAGCATTTTTTTATATATATATATATAAAAAAAAAACTCTTAACAGTCCGACAGAACAGAAAGTAGATACCAGCTCTACAATCTACTCCGTCCTACCATGACGAAACAGTAGTCTTCATTTCAATCAGCTCCTCAGGTCTACCGGCCCTTTCACTTCATGAGGAGGAGTCCATTCGGTGCGCACAGCATGGGGGGGACCTGTTCTAACCGACACGCGTGGAGCAAATTACTCTACCCGTGCTCACGTTTTAGCGGCTGATACATAAGAGAAATACTTAAAAACACGAAAAGAAGGCCGAGTTTGTAGTTATTTATTCTCATTTCGCCGTGTGCTACGGTGTCGTTTCGTTCACAAGTGACATCATTTTTCTGCACCCCTTCACCGGCACCAAATGGACTCGCCTGAAAACGGATCATTGGCTCTGTAGGTGCCGTGGAGCACGCACACTCCAGATTTGGGAGCCAATCAGAATGCGCGGCTCTCCCAACTAGTTGCCAAAGTCGGAGTCTGTACATTATTTGCAGGCGCGTGTTTCTCATGATCCAATGAACTTGTTCGGAGAGCGGAAGTCGACATTCTATTGGTCGAACCGTTACTATGATGTACAAAACTGATGGAGAGAACAGCGTTCGGTTTGAAGGAAGTACTGGGTTTGATTATATATCATATGTAAAAGATAGCATGTTGATTGGAGATATTAACAGTGCATATCAGTAAATATATTAGAAGCATCATAATAAAGAGAAACAGCTGCTCATAAAAGTCTATTATGGGCATCTGTGTTTGGAAATACAAACGAATAAATCCTGGTCAATCTGTCATTTGTGCTAATGAAATAAAGAACACGCATGCTAATAATAAAATAAAAGAAGAAACATTAACAAATAAAAAACCTTTTCAGTCAAACACTAATACGTTGGCCTATGTATGTGTTGAGTCCATCAGTCTTATAAGTTTAATATAAATATTAAGAAAAATAATGAACTTCCTCCAGGCATTTTGCAAAAATTTAATTTTTGCTAACTGTTGCCTGTGCTTCAGGATTTCTTCTGTATGTACATCTCATTAATGCAGGTTGGTGGTCTGCTTTAGGAACAATTATCTTGTGGATGGCAGTCTGTTTTCCTGTATGCCTCTTTCAGTCCCCTCTGTTCTCATACGTATGATCTATCCATCAAGTGGGAGAATGTCCCTCTATGGCCAGAGCGAAAAATAGGATCACAATGTTTGCATCTCTTTAATGCAGGACAGGGAGGAACCTCCAGATGGCTCATGCCTGACAAAGGCTGTCCTTGTCAACTGTGTCAAACTTGCTTAATTGTCACTGTCCATGCTTCAGTTCAGCATGAGCAGATGGATCCAAAACAATGACAAGCAACCGAACAGTCACAGTAATCCATAAAAAGCTGTGGGAAAATATTAATCACTTACACCCAATGCATAATGAACAAGTAATAAATGACACAGGACCATGTAAATTACGTCCATACGAGCTGTAAATTCAAGACTGATGCATTTATTTGAGGTCACTCTGTTTTTGAGACTGAGAATGTCTGGTTTGGACTAAAGTGTATTGCTAGCCGCCTCTGCAACACTGGAGAAAGACACACGTGACTGGGGATTTGAGCGTCAGAAAAGTGTGTGTGCCTTAGAAACCTTAATGCACAACCAACTGCGGCTTGTTATTGGTCCATGCCTGTCCTCTTATTGGACAGTGAGCTAAATGCTAACAGTGTTTCTAGGGTATGTCTGCAGGGTATTCAGATTTGGCTAATCCAAGATGTGCGAATTACAAAGGAAAAGATCTTGCCAACTATGTGCATTGCAAACTTTAATTAATTACCAAAGTGAGTATCTATGAACTAAGACATGGTGAATGCCAACATTAAAATCAAATGTTAGGGCCCAAATTATTAATTGTATTACAGAGAAATGTATACCCTGCAAACTAAAAACCTGGTCTTCTCTGTGGTTTAAATAATAAATGTAGTTACCAGGACATGCTTATTCTCGAGAGCATATGATTGAACAAATATCTGTGTAGTGCTGGATGAGTCATCAGTATTTCTCCATGTAAAATTTAAAAGCATATGTGCTACAAGTTTATTATTTGTCACTGTTTAGGCGTAAGCTAGCATATAGAAATAAACATAGAACCATAATCACACATAGAAATAAAAGCCACAAAACTTTGAAATAAAAATTATATTTGCATATACACTGAACAAAATTATAAACGCAACATTCACAAATTTAGACAGATTTGTGAACAATATTTGAGAGAAATAGGCCTTTTGTGTACATAGAAAAAGTCTTAGATCTTTGAGTTCAGCTCATGAAAAATGAGGGCAAAAACAAAAGTATTGCGTTAATAATTTTGTTCAGTGTATAACTTATATTAAACCACTTTTTGCCATCAGGTTCATGTCTTTAGCTTTTGTAATGTTTGCTAGCTGATGTTTCACACTATACCAGCAAGATTTATTATTTTACACTCTTTTCTCCGATTACTTAGCCAAAATGCATTTCCACATAGATTTTGTGAGCCCAAAAGGCAGGCATGACTAGCAAAAAAAGATTCTAATCTGCCTGACTACAAGACCCAGCTAAACGATGCCTAATCCTGTTGAAAGAATGAGGCAATAAGAAGGGTTAGGGAAGTTTTAAAGGTGCATCCATGACATGTAGATTTGAGGATGGTGAATGGAAGGACATTTTGATGACATGCTAATATAAAAGTCGCCTGCTTGCTGGGTGACAATAGCCTGACTGTGCTGTTTCTGTATTGACTAAATGTAGCCGTGAGCATCTCATATTTTATCTGTGACTGTAACAACTAGAGTGGAAAGTACAATTTCAGTTCAGATGCAAATAGGCGGCTTCATTGTTCCATATTTAACACAGACATAAGGGCGGCACTGAAGAGGCACACAAAACCCAGAGCTGTTGTGTGACCACTGGTGTGCATTATACATAATTCATAAAGGAGATGAAAGCTGAAAGAAGCAATATAATTGTTCCCTATCATGGAGGGGGAAATTAATTTCAATCCACTGTAAATTACACACAGTGAGCGATCACCTTTTCTGTTTTTTTCTGCTGAGCTCATGAGAATCAGGCTGCTCTCTCTGTCACTGTCTCGCTGCCTGGAAAAAGCCATAAGCTGTTTCTCTCAAAGCCAACTGAGAGAAAAGAAAAGAACAGAACAACTAGAGATGTTTCTTTAAAGGAATAGTGCATCTAAAAATTAAAATTCTTTCATCATTTACTCCTTCATGTCATTCTAAACCCAAATGACTTTACTTCCATTGAACACAAAGGGAGAATTATACTGGTTAAACTTTCCCGTCCAGTAAGTCCCCAGGAGAACTGAAGCTTTCAAAAATAATGAAAAAGTACAATAAAATAATCATAAAAGTGGTCCATATGGCTTGTGAGCTATATTCAAAGTCTTCTGAATCATACGCTAACATTACATGAGGAACAGGCCTAAATTTAAATCCTTGTTATGCTGACCAGGATATTCTTCATAAATTCCGATTTTGTGTTCCACAGAAGAAAAAAGTCAAAATTACAAAATTCCATTTGGTGAACTATCCCTTTATTGCTGCAACCTCCATGATAAATATAGACCACATATGACTAACTCACAAAGCTCGTTACAGACCGGACGCACATTATAGAAACAGTAGTTCTTTATTATCGGATACACCTTCAAGCATGACTAGATATCAGTCTCTTTTATCCACAAGGCTGCACTAATGGGCGCACTCGGCAGAAGGAGTCATGTGTCTTGGATAATGTACGCTCTGATTCGAGTTAAACGATTAGGCATACTGTCTGGTATTTGTTCTTCGCTTCTCTTCTCTTCCTGAATTGGCGCAATTTTCAGGAGTGCGAAAAGGCATAAATCACCGGTATTGTCGTGCTAGCGCGTGCGCAACAGAACGGCCCCAAAAATGACAACAATGTGTTAATGACTCTGCAAAAAAGAGCAGCACACTGGCTTATTAGCTAGCAAAGGCAGAGGAAGCCTTCCTCCATCTCCATTTCTGGGTGGCAGGCAGTCTGCGCTGCTGTGATGTCATCCTGCAATGTGAGCATCCCACTTGGACTGATGCAATACTCCGGTGACACTCGGTAACAAGCAGTCAGTGTCTGCCAATCCCCGCCCCCATGCCCCCTTCCTCTGTCTCATTGTCTTTCTCTGTCATTCTCCACCTCTTGGCCACTTTTCTTACAGTGTTCTCAAGTTTTAATCAGCCTCTCTTTCACCTCTCTACCTTTCTCTCTCTCTTTTCTCTCCCGGGTCTACTTTTCTTGTCATCCTTTTCTTTCCACACGCCTACTCCTCAGCCACCCTTCTCTCTGAACAGCCCTCTGGTTGTCATGGCATCAGGCACCATTGCTCAGCATTCTGCAGTTCAGCAGATAAAGGAAGGGCTTTTTAACTCTTGCCCGTCTGAGCCAGATCGGTCTGCGAGACACAAAGATAGTATATCAGCAGGCGTTATCCACATACCCTAGACTAATTAACAGCTTACGATGATGATTAAACAGTCCTAAAATGAAATATCAGGGATGATAAGATGAAACACTCAACAAACAGAGGCTTGATCTGTGGTTTGAAGTTGCAATTAGCCCAGCCGCAGCGTCTAAAACCCTCACAATAAAACAAGCCCATTGTTTTCTAGTACAACACCAGGGAAACCTGCTGGGTTCACCGGATATCTTTGCATTCTATCACAAGACTAAAGTGGCTAAACGAGGTCTGCAACTATGAGAGTGTGTCAACTTGAGAAGCAAATAGTAACAGATTAATGCTTTGCCATAATGGCAAGGCTGCACTTATAGAAGCCAAGTAAAGAATAGACTCTATCAAAAGATTAGAGGCTGAACCTGGGTGTGCCTCTTTAACCAGGACCGAGGTCTCATAGTGTCTCACCTACATCACTTTACTAGCTCATATTTTTGTTCTTTTTCTAACAGTTCTGGAATTTTGTATTGCAGTACTTCTCATGTAGGACCTCCTAAGGATGTATTTTCATTAGCTGCTTTGGATAAAAGTGTCTTTTAAATGAAAAAAACCCAAACCAAAACAAAACCAAAAAAACAGTTAATGATTACATTAATGATTACATATGTGACCCTGGACCACAAAACCAGTCATAAGTAGCACGGGTATATTTGTAGCAATAGCCAACAATACAATGTATTGGTCAAAATTATCAATTTTTCTTTTATGCCAAAAATCATTAGCATATTAAGTAAATATCATGTTCCATGAAGATATTTTGTAAATTTCCTACCGTAAATATATAAAAACGTAATTTTTGATTAGTAATATGCATTGCTAAGAACTTAATTTGAACAACTTTAAAGGCGATTTTCTCAATATTTAGATTTTTTTGCACCCTTATTCCAGATTTTCAAAGAGCTGTATCTCGGCCAAATATTGTCCTATCCTAACAAACCATACATCAATGGAAAGCTTATTTACTATGATACTATCAGCATTCAGATGATGTATAAATCTCAGTTTCAAAAAATTTACCCTTATGACTGGCTTTGTGGTCCAGGGTCACATATAGTAAGAATTACAGTATGTGTGCTTATCTGTGTTATTCTGAAACGGACATCTAAATAGTACTCATCTCAAAAGAGCTCTTTGAGAAAATAATTAACTGTGGACACAGATATGTCATATAATGTAATACATTTATAAGTATACTTCAATATGTTCTGTCAGTGATTGTCAAAAGTGTAGAATATCATGACCGTTGATTAATGTGATTAATCTTAAATATCAATGATTCTGGTTCTGATTTTGATTCCTTCAATTCGATTCAATACCTAAAAATCTTTTAGTAATTTTGAAAATAAATGAATGGAGCAGAAAGCATTCTTCAATGAGTCCATTTACTACATTCAAAAGTCTGTTGTTAAATTTTGATTTTGGTAACACTTTACAATTAGTTTCCATTTATTAACATTAGTTAGCTACATAAGTTAAAATGAACTAACATTTCTTAAAATCAAAAGTTGTATCTCTTAATATTTTTTATAATGGACCTGAGCCAAAGTGAACTAACAATAAACTAACATTATTAAAGATGAATTAATATGCATGCTCTGATTGCATGCTAAGGGGATGCAGTTTGTCCCACCCACTTTTGTGAAACTGATTATATTTTAAGAGTTTTATTTTGCTTGGCCACAATGCAAAGTAAACAAGTAACTGCAGCTGGCCTCATAAAACATTAACTTTAAGACAAAGCAGAGGCCTCTGCCAGACAATTACATCAGTAAACAAACGTGCATGTTGTAAACATCCATCCTATTATGGATAACACAGACTATATTTGCCAGTGCCTGGATTTCCACCAATCACATAAAGCTACTGGGCAAATTTCATGTTACATAATTAATATTCATGAGCAAAGTTAAACTTTTATAATTTTATACCCAATCCCTCATACACATATGTGTTCCTACACTTCTGGGTCTTAGCATGAGGCTTTGATCATTAAAAATATATGCATTTCAATATTTATACTTGGCCTATATATACATAATTTTTTCTGTTTTTCTGTCCTATTTCCATGAATAAATATTCAATGTGGCATAACTTCCGTTTTAGAGCCACTAAATAGGATTTGTGACTCCTGGCTACAGTACGGGAGATCTCTTTTATCTGCATTCATATTTTTTATCCTTGTTATTTATCATCTCTCCTTTTTCCTACATTGTAGATGCTTTTTTTCCCCTTTGATATGCATCAAATTTAAAGGGGTCATATGATGCTTTTTTAAAGATTTGAACAGTCAATAGCAAATACTTAAACTAATAACAAAACAGTAGCTGATTCAGAAGCGCCAGATTGTCATAGCAAAGTCAGATTGTCATAGCAAAGTCAGAATTACCTCCTCTCTTCGGTTCACGAAACGGTCGTCCATAAAATGCATTGCTGTTCTGTTGTAAGTAATCTTAAAGATTCCTAAATGCATCTACTTTCGGAAGGCCAAATAAAGTGCTTTTGCTTTCGCCTAGAAACACACAGCGTCTCCCTGACATGGCTGCTTCAACACTAACTGCGGTTACTGAAACCACGCCTTCTTTCTTTGCGTGAACATTTGGGCGCATTATGCAAATATTCCCACATAGTGACCTAGATATGTGGGGGCGTGTTAGAACGAGCCGTTTTAGGGAGGCGTGGCAGAGTCTTAACTTTGATAAAGAATATCTCTTTGGGTTTGTGACTTTAGTCTTTGCAACTTCAGGGATCTTATCTATTCACAATCAGCTTGTAACACTCCAAAGAGAAAGGAAAACTTGAAATCACATCATACCTTTAACCACTGGTAATGTAAACCATGACACAACAATTTTACATCCATTCTCTATATTTTAATACTAATTTTATAGAGCACTGAGTGGGATGAAACCTATTATGATACTAGTCTAACTTTGATCTCATAAAATTTGTCTATAAGTTATCACTTCCACGTCTTTATATGAGTCGTGTTATTCTATTAAATGTAAATCCCATGGGATAACATAACTTCAAGACCCTTCAGTCTAAGTGTTTCAAGGTTTTATCCCATCCCTTGATTGTAACAAGTATCTCAGAGTTGTGTGCATAATTAATTTAGTCTGATAACCATGTGAGTTCCGATGAGATTTCATGCTGAAGTGAACAAACTATCCAATAACCCCCCTTCTATCCTCCTAGCTCTTAGTTACAATTATAATCAGCACCTGACGCCTGTTTCATCCCTTGATAGAAGACTGAACTCAGTGACACACGCATGTCATTGTATCAACTGCTGATTGCATTCAACTCCCACGGTTGTGGTTGCTAGGCATTTGAATTGCATCCAAACAAAGAATGGAAAGATGCAAATGAGACTCCCATCCTTGTTTGAAACCACAGGAAGATGCATTATAACTTGCATACGTAATGTTTAACACCAAAATAAAAACAGTTTAGGTAACACTTTACAAAAAGTTCCATTAGTCATTCAGTCGTCCATTAATGCACTACTTATATTCTCCTATATATATAGAAATAGAAAATGTTTATTCTTAAAAATAGTAAAAGCTGTCTGGGGTGTTAGAGTGGACTGACCACCTTTGGTAATTTGGTTCAAATTCATGAACTAACATGATACAAACAGTTGAAATATGCACCTATATTTTAATAAGCAACACAATGTGCACATTCAGTTTATACAACTCATCAGGGTCAGTAGCCATTGACAGGACAGCAGCTGACCCCATCCTTGCCTGCAGAGGGGATCTTTTTCTGTACAAGCAAAACACCATCACTGAGAGGCCAAACTGCCCGTGCGTAACGGTTGTGCTATTGGCAGGTTTGGAGATGGGAGTGTGTGATTGTTCAAGAGACTTGTAAATTGGAGCCAGGTGGATACACAAGGATTCCATGAAATTCATAAAACACACTCTTGTGTTTGTGTTTCTCTCTTACATGCATGTACTATAGTACACACACAAGTTCAGAGAATTAATTTTTTTGCATAGGATGCAAATCCAGACTTCAGCACCACATACTGCAGAAAATGAAGCACTTCTGGGTAGAAGTGAATGTTATTAAAATGACCCACAGTGAAATGATGAAAGAAAGAATGATGTAGGGCAAAAGCAAAGCATGGTGCTGCTGGCTCAGCAAAATACAAATTTACAAATCTGATTTCTTTACCTTAGGGGAATATTCATGAACAAGCGCCAGCACGAGTTTGTTAAAGTATGTTTGTAATGTGCTAAAGCATAGCAGGGTTTTATTTGTATATGAAAAAGGCATACAATACATGTTGCATTAAATATATTTTTAAGAAGAGGTAACAGCACAAGAGGTAAGAAGAGGTAAAGAAGAAAGATGAGGAGAACGTGAGTGGTGACAAGTGGATAGAAGTTGATATGTGAAATGAAGTAAAGAGTCTGAAGTGGCAGGCTGGATAGACAATCATAGAAACATCCTTTGTGTTCTTAATGTTTCAATGCAACTCAAGGGTCCAAAGGGAGAAAGGAAAGAGTTGATGACTGCAGTGTTAACAGAGGATGAAGCAAGTAGCCAATTGTGCATTTGAAACTCTTTCTGACAAGCAGAAGGAAAAGATTGCTATAACTCCATATTCAAAATCAGCGGTGCTCTCTCTGTTCAACTAGAATGCATTAAATTGATTGAGAGTAAAGACATTTATCATGTTACAAATTATTTCTGTTTTATTTTTTCATTTTGAACTCTATATTCATCAACAAATTCTGAAAAACAAAAGTTTTAAATATATTAAGCAGAAATGTTTTCAACATTAAGCACCAAATCAGCATATTAGAATGACTTCTGAAAGATCATGTGACACCGAACAAATTCAGCTTTGTCATTACAGGAGTACATTACAGTTTAAAGTATATTGAAAACAGTTATTTGAAACTGTAATCGTATTTCACAAAGTTCCTGTATTTCTGATCAAATAAATCATTTGTGTGCATAAGAAACTTCTTTTAAAAACGTGAAAAAATCCCAAACTTCTGAATGACAATGAACCCTATTATAAATGGCAATGTTTTAGTGATTTTTTTCCCCCCCAGGCATGTAAAATTATTGTATTCACTGTGCCAGGTCAGTTTGACCGTATGCAACTATCCAACCACGCGTATGCAATCATAGGACACAACTCTCTCCTCCGATGAGATCTGTTTGTTCTCCAGGCGAAGGAAAGCAGAGTGATTTACTTGTGATCGCTAGATTGAATTATCCTGAATGAAAAAGGGGAATGGAGGAAGACAAATTACAGAATGAAAGGTTCGTTTATGTGCATGGACACAGTTATTGTGGTCAAAAGACAAGCAGTCTACGGATCTTACTCAGGACAAATGACATTGTGTGTCTAAAATTGAGAAAAGCATGCTAATATGCTTTGCAGCATTAATTACAAACACAGAGCGGCTGTGAGACATAAGTTTTGTTGAGTGTTCCCAAACCAGCTGTGGGAATTCTTGTAGTCTACCTCACATGAATTAGTAGATAAAGAGCAGAAGTACATCATATTAGATTCACGACTGCATTTAATCAAATTGTGATGTTCTTTATGAGATGGGTAATGTTAAGTGTAACTATCTATAATGCTTGGGCATGAATCTGTCTTGGGACAAAACAGAAAAAAGACCCTCGAGACCAAAAAAAGTGAATTTTCATTTGCAGTTGTTTTAAAAAAAAGCAGTAGGCCAAGACATGCTTCCAGTACCACACTCTAAAAAATGCTGGGTTAAAAACAACCCAACTTGGGTTACTTGGCAACCCAGCGCTGGGTAAATATTGGACAGAACACATGCTGGGTTATTTTATTTAAATCAACTATTGTTTAAAAATTACTATATTGCTGGCTTAAAATGGGATGGAAATTAAAAATCACACAGAATTACTAGAGGCAACAGCAATAATCAAAAGATGAACATTTATTATTAAGCAAGAACACCCAAGGACAAAATACAAGACAAATGGAACTTATTTGGATGAATACAGCAGAGGGGATCTAAAAAAATATTACATACATTTAAATTTGTTTAACAAGCATTTTAGACATAAAAATGTAACACTTAAAAGTAGCATTTTAATTTAAGTGTATTCAACCGTTCTCTGTAATCGCTTTTCACCAAAATAGTGCTAGCTCTCGTGCCGGTGTGTCACCGAAATCTGAGCTGGTGAAGGGCTGCTGTTCACGGGGGAGCTGCGGCCTCGCGTTTCACTCGTAGCTGAAAGATGTCGTGACTGACTCCAAAACCTGCCCATTAACAAACAGTACCGAGATTAAAGAACATATTTTAACATCAAATTAAATTAAACTCAGTACTATAACGAATAAAATCCATTTATGTTATGCGAGGCAAAAGGCATTTCCATCGTGCGAAATGACTGCTGCAGACACAGCTGAATGACATCTCGTCCTTATGGTGCGTTGCGTAAAATAATACAATTTACAGCACAGTAAAGACTTTATAAATGAAATAAAATGTATACAAACCTTTATTTCACTGAAGAAGTGCACCAATTTGGTGGCAGCGGCGCTGAGAACC
>NW_015555925.1:269497-274749 GCF_001515605.1 Sinocyclocheilus anshuiensis | reverse complement strand
CAATTTGGTGGCAGCGGCGCTGAGCACCGCTCTCTCCTGTAGAGGACTCAAAAAGCCTGTGCTCTGACTGTAACTCAGCAGCTGCATTGTTTCGTCAGAGACAGGCTCGCGATTGGGTAGAAAAAAAAAACCCAGCATTAAAAATGACCCAGCAACTTAGTTACAGAAAAACTACCCAGCACCTGGGTAAAAATATTAAAAATAACCCAATAAAATCACCCAACAAGCTGAACCCAGCATTTGGGTAAAAAAATAAATAAATAACCCAGCACCTGGGTAAAAATATTAAAAACAACCAAATAAAATGACACAACGGGCTGAACCCAGCATTTGGGTTAAAATATCAATATTGGGCTACATATTAATGTGTTGTTTTGATTTGACTGTGAAATGCAGAACTACTAAGTTGTAGTTAATTTGGTTTGACCCCTCAGTCTTTTTCTGTTCGAGAGTTATGGGGGATTGGTGCAATGACATCACCTCAGAGCATGATAACTGACACCACAGCTCTCATTGACCCATTGCACTCTCGGCTTTGTTGACTGAGCAGCCAATCATTAGAGCACATCGTCAATTATTTAAGGTATTGCCATGTCACTTATCCTCCCTGATGAAGACGAATGGGGCTGTGGCTATGGTACGAGATGACACTGGGGTCTGCTGAGGCCCGACATCAACTGCTAAAGAGACTTATTCATGCGCTGAGAATTTTTAAGTGTCCTCTGTGATTTGACAATAAAGAAAACCCAAGCATGATGCAGTATGAGATATAGAGTGTCTGGACCTGTGCAAATAAACAAACAAACCAACACACCTCTTGAAGAACAGGATCGATCTGGTATGTCCAACCATCATGAAAACCATCATGTAAATTCTTTTGAAATAATCTGCATAAATATCTGCTAGATCTCACCTCTTTAGGGTTAGCTGGTCTACGAATATTCTAGTTTCTTTATTAGCTTAAAAGAGTTCAGTCAGACAAGGCAGAGTACCATCTGAATGACATCTCATAATGGCAAACCAGCCACCAACACAACCTTGGCAAGAGCCACTCAAATGTTTCAAAAGGTTCTCTGTGGTAAATTTGATGTTGCAGGAAGCTACATGAACTGTAAATAGTTCAGTTAACAGATTGAAAACAGATTGTTACTGTGATAGTGCCCTTAAAAGGTACATCTTTGTACTTTATCTATTTCTTAAAAGTGTACTAATATTGAGGGTGTAGCCCCAGTGACAAGGTTTTGCTTCATTTTGGTCCAATTTTTCTGCCACTGTGGGATTCCCACAAGCCCAAGAACAAGATGTTTTTCAAAAACTTACTACATAGTGAACTTGGGAGTGGAATGACAATTTGGTTTTGATTTGAACATTTGAAGACAAAACGTGTTAAACCGTACACTTTAAACTAAAGATGGAAACAAATGAATTTATTTAGGTGATTTTGTGAATGAATATTATAATAATACACATTACTTAATTAGCACTTTGTTCCTCCTGCGCCAGCTGGCGCATTGGGCACCATGCGATCTCCAACAAGGTTGATCGGCAGCAGCGGCTTCCGCTTCATCCCATGATAGGCCCACAGCATGTAAATCATCAATGAATGAGCGGCGCCAGGTTTGCCTCGTCTGGCCTTGCTTCCGTTTCCCCTGGGCAGATGTCCACAGTATGATGGCCTTTGGTAAGCGGTCCGGTTGTTGGCATAGTATGTGACCTGTGAACCGGAAGCGGCATTCGATGATGTTGGCCAAAGGCCACATGGTGGTGAACTTCTTCATTGGAGATTCAGTCATGATAGTACATTTTTAAGATCCGACGTAAGCATCTTTGTTTGAAAACATTTAGCCATGTATTGATCACTGCAGATTAATTCTACGTTTCACTAGCGTAGGTGGCAGTCGGGATGACATTCGACCTTAAGAGGTGAATCTTTGTTTGCAAAGTGATAGTCACTGACCTCCAGATGGGCATTAACCATCGCATTGTTGCAGATGCTTTTCCAATCTGACATGAGACATCCTTGTCTGAGCTGCTGTCTGGGTCTATGATGCTGCCGACGTACGTAAAGTAATTGACTTCTTTAAGCGGTTGCTGACCCACAAGGATGGGGGTATGGACACGGGCGTAGCCGACACAAAGGATTTTACTCTTGGAGGCATTAATCTCGAGTCTGATCTTCACCGCCTTGCACTCCAGTGCGCCGCCAAACTTGTAAGGAGGGTGATATCATCGTCGAAAACCAGATCCCCTATTTGTCTACCATCTCTCCCAAACAAGCCGTAGTTGGCCGGTTCGGTGACACATCACATGACAAAATCTAGGGTGAGGATGAAGAGGAATGGCAAGATCATGCATCCCCGGCGGATGACAGTATTAATCTGGAAGTAGTCAGAAATGCCTCAGTACATTTGAACGCAGCAACTGGTTTCACAGTAGATGTCCCGTAAAATGTTGATGGGATGCCGTAGCTTCTCACTATTTTTGACAGTGTTTCTCGATGAATGCTATCGAATGCCTTTGTAAAATCAATGGCTTCTGCTAGAATTAGGTGCTTTGCTAGATAATATTCCTCAGGACAAACATTTGTTCGATACACAATCTCACACTTCGAAAACTGATCTACTCCTCCCACAATTGTGCATTAGTCGCTCAGTGGTGTCGAAGGAGAATCAAGCACAAAATCTTCCCAGGGATGGAGAGTAGCCTGATACCTCCCCAGTTGTTGCAATCTGCAAAATTTACCTTTTTTCGGAAGTTTACCAATAAAGCTGTTACTGGCAATTATTTACTGACACTGTTTCATCAAGGTGGTCATCTTGTCAATTAGGACTGGACCACCCACCGTACTTGAGCATTTCCACCAATATCTCATGGATGCTGGATGCACGGCCACTCCGAGGGTCATAACTGCCACTTTAGTCTCCGTGCTCGAGACTGGTCTATCTTCCACAGGCACAGTAGGTCAACCGCGGGCAAGAATAACTCCTCAGCGAACTTTGACACCGGTGCAGGCTGGTTCAGTAGTTCTTCAAAGTGTTCCACCCAATGTCTCTCTTGCGCTTCGGCAGTTGGCAGCAGCATACACATTCAGATAAATAATCAGGAAATGTTTGGAAAAAAAATTAGAAGTGAGACCGAAGGACTTTAAGATCCACTGAGAGAGTGTGCGAGTTTAAGCTTGAGTGATCAGGCTTGTAGATGTGGTTAGCCATAATGGGATTAATGGAGGAAAATCTGTGTGAATTAATCTGGCCTAACGGAGAGGGAAGCTGAAAGATGCACTGTGCTCCTAGTCCAGCTGTCTGTCTGACTCGAGCACTCAATACACTGAATCCTCTTCTAGTGGGTGAGAATGACTTGAGAGTCAGGAACCAAGTGGCAACGACTCAAAAAATGGTCAATTATCAGAGTTCTGTAGCCTAACTGTAGACTGTTCATGACTGATACACAATTTTAGTCTGCATTTGAATGAAATGAATTCAGAATAAATTAATTAAAAGCATGAACTTTAAAAACAAAACAAAAAAGTATGAAACAACAGAGTTTGGTAAAATGCACTGCTACAACAGTTGCTGTGGCATTACAGTTTTTTTTACAATCGCTATGACAATTTTTTCGATACTTTTAACAATTTTCCTAAACTGTTAACACAGTTAGCACAACATCCATCTGTGTAGGCTATACAATCAACACATTTCTTGTTGCTTTGACACAAAATGCATTCAGTTAACACAAATTTAAAATGCTTGAACTTCTCTTACACACAAGCTCAACCAAGACCAAAACAATGGATTTTTACTGCCAAATTTACAAATGCTTTCACACTGTATGTCAGAACAGTTAACATCATGTTCTAAACCTAACTTATAGGCTAAAGTCAAAGTGAACAGCTTTTCATATTGTGAATTGAAACACAAATATATCCTCTGTATTTTATTACATTGCTAATGAGATACAGCTGATTGAAGTTATGCAAATATATAAATTACAGCTGATTCCCATTGAGGTTCTTTCAGTCACATGAACATATTGTATACAGTAAAAGACGACCACTTTGGGCTGATCTTGTGCGTAAAAGTGCACTCCTGCATAAATGTGAGATTGGCCCCTATAACACCGACCGCCTTCTCTTTTTTAGAAGACCTGCACAAAAGACCGGTGCCAGAGGTACAGTAGAAAGGGGACAGGTGGAACACCACTTGCCAATATATGTGATCACATGGGACAATGTGGCATTCCACCATCCCCGTGCAGTCGCAGCCTTGTTTGACGCACATCCGAGGATGATGTTCCTTTTCCTTGCCCCTTACTCCCCTTTTCTCAACCCCGTTGAGGAGTTTTTCTTAGCCTGGAGATGGAAGTTTTCTGACCATCGTCCACAGGACCAAATGTCCCTTCTGGATGTAATGGATGCTGCAAGCCAAGACATCACATCTGAACACTGCCAGGGGTGGATAAGGCATATGCCAAAAGATTCTTCCCAAGAGAAGCCTCGCCAGAGAACATATCAGTTGTGATGTGGAAGAGAACATGTGGCCAAATGCAGAAGACTAGTAGATGATTAGAAGATTATAAGATATTTGATATTTTCACATAATACTGTAAATGGCAACTGTATTGCATATTTTTGTTATCTTGCAGTAATGTCATGTAGCAAATAAAGCCTTTACTGCAGCAATTCTGGCTCTGTCTTCTTCTTTTTTTTTCATTAAAAGTGCAATAGGTGATTGTCTTCAGAAACATTTTTTGTTATGCTGGTTGAAAGTCTCTTCACATCCCGATAGCAATCATTAAGTTAAGTGGTCTAAATGTATTTATCTGTATTTTTATATTCTGTGGCAGGTGTAGGACCAAGAAATGTTCGTCCAATCAAAACGCTCGGTCCGAGCGTTTTAATTGGCTTTCCTACCTGTCTGTCAACGTACTGTATGTATTTGCATACCTCTGCGCACCTGGTTCGCGCAGACAGGATACGTCATCAGCGCATTCACATACGCTGTGCAGAGAGAGCGAGAATGGCAGGCAAACATCAACAACCCGATCTTCCTTCCTGGTATTGTAGTACTTTTACTAACTGTGCTATAAAGTTTCCTCACCGGTGAATGACACATGATGTATTGTAGTAATGTTGTCTCTGGTCATCTGATCTGTGAGCGTATATGCGTTCAGGGGGCGTGGCGTTGGATGGCGATTTGCAGGGAGGGTGGGACGTTCGCTTTCAGTGCTATCAGGCTAAAGTTAGCATTTTCCAA
>NW_015555925.1:243245-269113 GCF_001515605.1 Sinocyclocheilus anshuiensis | reverse complement strand
ACAGTGTTCATTGCTCCCTACTCCCTGAGCAGGGGAAATCCGTTGAAGTTTACTTCACTTCGGAACATGGGCTGGAATTAGGAACCGCTGATGTAACCTATTGTAGTAATGTTGTCTCTGGTATTCTGGTCTGTGAGCGTAAATGCGTTCAGGGGGCGTGGCTTTGGACGGCGATTGCAGGGAGGCTGGGACGTTCGCTTTCAGTGCTATCAGGCTAAAGTTAGCATTTTCCAAGATCTCCTACTGCACCTTTAACCGTACGCTCTGTAAAGTTACTCTGAGATGGGTCATTCATTTTTTTTAGTATTGAATTTGTGCAGCAAAAGAAACAAAATGCATGCATAAACCCAACAAAACAAAAATGTAGAGAGGTATGATGCACTAAATGTTCCTGTTGGAAGAGAACACGTGTTAGTGTTTTGGAATAATTATTTGATTTTGAGACATGTTTGCAGTGTTTTGGTAGTCATATAGTGTATTGTGTTAATGTATTATTGCATTTTGAAAATTAGTGTTGGAGTTTTGTTTATAATGTGAGATTTTGTGCATGAAATTAACTGTTTTGCCAATTGTGTGTTGTAGGTGTGTTGGTGCGTTAAGAGTTTAGGAAAAATGTTTAAAGTATTGAAAAAAATGTCATAGCCATTTTGTCAATTGTCAAATTGTCATAATTTTATGCTTTCCCCCCCATTTTGTAATTTTGCTTTAACATTGAAAATTATCTGGGTCAAGGCTCTTCCTTTGGCCACATACTGTACATATACGTATGGATGGACCCAAAAATACCACACCCTACCTTGGGAGCTCTCGTCTGGTGAGATGGCCTACAGTGTCATCTGCTCTCTGCCCAGTGGGTATGAACAACCAGCATCTGCTGCATGTTAAACATTCACATGCACACTCATGCACATAAGCATGTACATACACACACACACACACTGCTAAACTGCTGAGAAAACAACTTTCTGCTCAAATCCCAACGTTTAGTTCCAATCCATCCTCTTAACAGTTTTCTAATCGCACCAAGTCGAATCATATTCAAAAGGAGCACATTCTGGTATGCGATTCCTAATAAATGCTGTCAAATATATTTAGTTGATTAATTTAACTTACTTATTTAACTTACAGTCCATTAAATTTTATATTTTAAATATAGCTTTTTTAAGGCTTAAAATTTAGCCAACTTTACTTTCTTATGAACTCTTTTGTAGTTGAACTACCGGTACTTGAAATTATGAATATCTTCAAAGCAGTTTCCTCTCCACCATTCTATAGACATATTGAGGGTGTGAAGAGCTGCTTATGATGCATATCAATATGGCCTTGTTAGGGCAGTCCAGCTGGGAACCAACTTAGCTGCTGTTGTGCCCCCTTTGTGCACATGCATGTAAATACATATGCGTTGTGTGTCAGAGTAACATGCTTGACATCTGCATGTCAACAGACTCTTTTAACACAAAGCAGAGCCATGTTGCCCATGTGTTGCATGTGTGAGATGTAAAATCAAATTAGACACAATACATATTCTTTATATCATGTTCTCTTTGCCTTTTGTATCCCTCTACTGCATTTAAACACCCAATAGACTGACTTTGTTAATATAGCTACACATGAACGATGATATGAATAATTAACTGTGACTGAAGTGATAAGTATGCATAAATGTTTAAATAAATAACTTTTTTATTATGTTTATGTATGTTTATTATGTTATGATTTTATTATGTATTGTTAAAGAAAAACATAGCATAGGTTATTATTGTATACAAAAGTCTTGATAAATGTTGTAGATTTACACTGTGAACAAACAAATCCACTTGATTTTATTTTTGAAATAAACAATACCTATCATGCATTTTTTTTTCTGTAACTGTCACTGCATATAGCAAAAGGGTAAGATATTTGTATAATCTTTTCAATATGATTTAGCCTCAATATATATCTCTATATAGCATTTATAAAATATTTAGATAGTATTTATTGATATTTTAATATTATTATATTTTACTGGCTGGGCCACTTGAGCACCCCGATGAGTGTTTTTCTCAAAAATACTATATATTAACAGACAGCTGAGACTGACATCAATGGTCTAATTGCAAAATATTGTCAAAAAGTTGTTTACAAGACCCAAGAAAAAAAAAAGATGTGAGAATCTGACAGTTTGTCTGATCTCCTGAAGGACATTTTAAAGAGTGATCTACTTTTAACTTAGAAACAGCATTCAACACCTGATTTAGATTATGGTACAGATCTTGGAACAAGAGAGACACCAAGTGCTTACAAAGCAAGCGGATAAGGCTGCCATACAACATATCTGCCAAGAGAACAAGATTACTGAAAAATAGGAGTGACAGACATCTGGAGAGATGCTGACCTGAAAGCTAAACAAGGATCAGCTCACCAAAGTAACTGATATTAGTGATAAATCCTAATTGCTCTGTGTAAAAAGACAAAATTACAGAACATACTTGAACTAGATTATTGCAATTGATAGTTTTCAAGTGACGTCACACCCTTATAGGAACGCCCACCTGGAGGGCAAAACGAAGCTTTGCTCCACTGACCGCCAGTTATTTTTTACACAGTTTGCATTAAGTAGTAATGTAGTAAAATGCAGATATTAAAAGGCGAAATTCAGTAAACATCTTATTGATTATGTATATTTTGTACAGGCAAGCAGATGAAGCCAGAATATAAACGCAATGTGCACAGTTTCACGTTAAATGGTTTCCCATAGAAAGCCATTAGAAGGAAAACACTGAACCATTAAGCGGATTGCGTTCATTTTCCGGCCTCATCTGCTTGCCTATGTAAACTATACATAATAAATATAGAGAATATTACTGTTTCAAATATATTAAGGCACTTTAAGTGTTTTAACAACGTTTTGTCACGCTGTTTAATGATTGAAATATTGCCGCGGGTGCTTAATATGGATTACAAATGGCCAAAACTTGCATTTTCACATACCTTTGTTTTATTCTTTTGAGAGGTGATCTAAATATTTGCGGCTGTGAAACAGATGGAAAATTGACAGGTTTGTCCTGCAGTTCTATGGATGTTTTGCCCTCCAGGTCTTCGAGCCGGTCATGTGACTGAAAGCTATGAATACAGTCAACACAAAAAGAGGTGTATAATCACTGGAAAGTGCACAAAGAAAGATGTTTAATTTGGCTACTTAAATTAAGAGTTACATGATTATATTATATTATATTATATTAGTTTTTATATAATAACATTAAATGTTTTATGTAATATTAGTTTTATATATTATATAAAATATATTAGTTGTATTTACTTATTTATTTGATAGGACACCTGTTGTAGCAGTCCTTAAATCTTTAACATTTTAAGTCATTGTGTAAACGTCTCTAGGTTATGTATGTAACCATGGTTGACAATCAGCCCCCTCGAGAGCTGACCGTGCATGCTCCGCTCCCAAACAAACGACACACAAATCGTGTGTATCCCCTGCCGTCAGATATCGTGGGCAGGGAGGAACACAGCGTTTGTACTGCCATTCGCTCGCCATAGACTTTCTCATTGTTTTATATATATATATATATGAGTGCTTGTGCGGACAGACAACAGTAAATAGACAGACACATACACAGAGCGCTACTGAAGAGCAGAAGCTGGTTTGCGCTCTGCCGGATGCGCTTTTATGCTTTCTGGTGCTTACGTCACCTCGCTCGTGACGTCTCGCTGCTCCATTGGACTGATTTGACACGTGCTTCAGAACGCGGTCACGCAAGGGCGTTCCCAAAGCGAATCTCGACGCAGCTCGAGTTCCTGAAGGGGAACATCGCATTCAAAAATCATAGAATGGTGCTTGTGTATGGGTTAAAATGTGGTTGGTTCAAAATTTTGCACATTTGTATTTTAACCAGAGTAGTTCATGGCTAACCTAATAACTGAGCATGTTGATCCTGATGATACTCACAGTTCTTGCATTTGCACTCAAGAGAGATTTTAATTTGAGCAATGCTGAAATGAATGACAGGGAACATTGCTTAGGCCCTCTTCATTTTTTCAGGGCATCCATCAGAAAGATGAGCTAGCAGGGTCTCCTCCTCATCTGTCTGTCTCTGTCCCAATGACCCCCCTTCTCCATGACCCACTCTTTAACCCATTCCCCCTATCGTCACCCCATCAAAAGAGCTTGTGCGCTCAGAGGGTCCAAATCAGCCGTCACACATGACAATTATGCAGAAGTGACATCTCTCACTGTGACATTAGCCAGATGTACAAGTATCTATAATGTAGGGTGTCTCAAGAGCGAGTGATAGACATCAGGGCAGTGAGGGGTAGTGGGAAAAGAGGGGGGAAAAGGCTAAAAGAGAGACATAAAAGGAAGATAAGAAGTGAAATATGTGGCAGAGTGGGTTGACCAAACAAAATATTTTGTTTTAATCTCAGCGTGATATTATTAAAGGAAAAAATAGTATTTTGTAGACATTTACAAAGATCAAAGTCTGTGACTGAAGCCTATGATAAATCTTATTACAGTAATACACTCAAGCAACCATGAACACATCCAGACATCTATGCATCAAAGAAAAGGTCAAACATCCCTTTCAATGGAAATGATGAGGATCACATACACGGTTTCACACATTAAGTCAGCAGATCTTCAAGTTTGCCAATGTTCAGAATGGCACGTAGCATTCATTCTCAGCCAAATAAAATTTTATGAGGCGCAACTTTGCATCACAGAGCCAGCAGCACATAGAAGGAATTTTGAAATAGGACAATAACTATATACATGGTGATTGATCAGTTTATGAGAAATCCTGAGGTCAGTGGAATTAGCACTTCTTCAAAGTCGGCATTGGGGAGCCGTAACAACTATATTCGGCTTATCGCTCGGACACAGGACATGATTTGGTGCAACAATAGCATCATTATTTACACCCAGATGGAGAGGCCAATTGATAGGCAGAGGTGGATTTATGCTGTGAGCGTGAGGAGGGTTGACCTACACCCCTGACCTTCTCTCATCTGTCCCTGAGAGGGGAATTGATGTCTGGATGCACAATGGCAGACCTAGACACAGGAAGAGAGCCTCTGGGGGAGGGTGAAAGGAGAATGAGGTTCATCAGTGATGGCTGAGAAGGAAATGAACTACACCTTATTGTGGTGATGTCTTTGTATTATTTCAGATCATCCATCATGGGCTATTATAACCAGCAAAGAGTATGATATCAGCAAAAGGTTATGAATTCTTTGGAATGAAGAATCAAGAACTTTTCACCAGGACATCATCTTATAGGTACAAAATGAAAATTTTGTCCATACAATGAATGTCAATGGGGTTCAAAAAATGGAATTTTATTGAATGGACAAAAACCACTGAGACATTTATCAAACTTCTGTGTGACGTATATCCCTTTAACAAACAGTCATTGGTTAGGAAAGTGATTGTGTACCGGGTCTCCAGGCTTAAATGAAGAAGCGGAGAAACAAGCCCTATGGATCAGACCATTAGATGATGCTGTCAGTCACTGGTTGCCTAACTGACAGCAAATAACCTCTTGTGGCCTGAAATGGATCTACTCAATTTCCTCAACTCATCCAACAGACAACTGCTACAATAAAACCCACAGTCCATCAAAGATATATGGCTTTTGATGAAGAATCCCCATCATCCCTCTCGCCACTTTGCCTGACATCTCAAGTCTTCCGCTGGCCTCACCTCACTGACTATATCTCCATTCTCATCCGTTCATCCATCCATATTCCACTGCTTCCCAACAAGATCAGCTGTGGGACTCTAAATCGAAGGAACCCCCTTGATAATTCCATTCCTGCGTAAGAAATACGGGATATTTCAAGATCTAGACGTCTACGTTTTGAGTGGACCTGGTAAATCTCTTGGGTCACTGGAGCTGCTGATATGCCCACTCGACTATCTTGATGGACAATCCCATCTTTCTCTGTAACAGCCTCAGTAATCCACCCAATCAAACATATACAATGGAGGCCTAGGGTCAATAATGAAAATCTGACAGTGCTTGCGCCAACCAAACACTGAAAACATTCAGATTGTAGCTATATTTGATTAAACTCAAACACTGAAAGCCTGCTGATAACTGGGGTGACTGTGGCAGGAGTTCTTCTGAAAGGAAAACAGGCATTTTGAATAGTGAATGGCAATTTGGATTAAGCAGAGAAATTATTCAAGTGTATGAGAGCAAGACATACTGGACAAAGGTAACAAATAATTTTTATTTCTCAAGGCATGGCATATTTTTTAGATTCACATGAACTGAATTATAACATCTGCTTTGGTGTATTGTGACAGTGACGCTTCCATTAATAGATCATTGTTGCCTTGGAAACTTTGGTGCAGACTAAAACCAAATGCTAGAGCAGCAGATTTGGCAGTGTGGGAGAAACCAATTCTGCCTCGTCATCACTGCCATAATTTTCTTCGCAACACTGCAAAAAGTAATCTATTTCTTTGCATTTCAGCCATCTGTTCCAGAAAACGGAGACAAAGCTGGCTTCTCAAGGTACATGGATATTTCCCACACCCCACCCCACAGTTATTTAGAGGGGTTTTCAATTTTTTTTTATTTGCAACCTTTGCATCCTCTTTATTAAAATACAATGGCAGCTACATTGTTTAAGACTCATGTAAGTTTGTTATTATAAAGTAAATATATATATATTTAAAAATTGTATTTACGTGGTAATTTTACTAAAGCTAAAATAAATAATTAAAATATTATCTTTAAATAACTAATATTAATTCAAAATAATTATTAATGATTCATTCCCCCCTTCCAAACTACCATTTACCATGGTAATACCATGTTTATTTTAGGATACCATACAAATAACACAGTATATTAATATGGTAATCATTCCATGCTTTTTGTAAAGATATTTTATATTTCATGCATTATCCTTATCTTTTCATACTCCCTAAAAATGAGTTCACAATATGGACATGTGAGAGAGATGTTGCGTTTAATCAAATATTTCTTTCAGGCTCCATCAACCCTCTGACCCTAGTTAAAATGTATATGTTTCATTTATATATTTGATTGATGGTGTTTTCAGCTCTGTTTTAAATCTGATATTTAACCTTGACCAACATCACAGTTTAGGAAAAGAAAGAGAAAGCATTTTTTTTTCTTCACAAAAAGAAAATATGTTGGTCTGACCTCCATATTTTGGTTGTTATGCTCTGAGGCGAAATGATTTGAGTTTCAGTTCACAGTTCAAGTCAAACTCTACGCACAAAGCAGTCAAAACACAAGCAGTTTCTGCAACAAAATCCAACACAGAGTGTCAATAGAAAATGGATGCATATTTTAAACACATAATGTAACTTGGGAAGTTGGGAATCTTTCATGGGAATATTTCCATCAGTGAGAAGTTCTACCATACTTCAAACTTTTCCAAACTCACTTTTCTCTAATTTATGCTGTACATATCAAACTCAGCTCAGTCTTCATGGTCTCCCACACAGTCTCACACACAAAACAACCCTGCTGGGTATATGCGGGTGGAGAGTGTCCCATGTCTCTTTCTGACCTCATTTAAACCTTCCTCCTTTGCACAAATGAGGAGTAACCAAACTTAGGTGCATATTCTTCATACCTAGTAGAGTTAATTAGGATTTATTGTCTCGCCTAAAGTCCAAAGATACCTAGAAAAGCAGACTGGACTGGAAAAAATATTATGCATCATGTGAGCCTACTTCATTGTTTCTCTTTGGCATTAATTTACAAGTTTCACACACATGACAGGCCAATTCAGTGAGATATTTCTATGGGGACCCATTTCAAATTACATTATCCAATAAGAATTGTTGCATTTGAGACTGGAGGACAAAGTGACTGACATCAGAATGTAAATACTGCATTGATTTTTGAGATTCAACTATGGCCCTTATAAAGAGCACGCACACACACAGACATCACAGCCTGGCTGACATTTCATGCTATTCGATCCAGGGATCCAGAGAATGAAAGCTTGAATGAGGGCTGAGATTCAAACAGAGAGAAAAGCAAGTTGAAAGCAGTAAACCATGGGCACACACGAACAACATCGTTTGACGGTTTATTTGATGATGTGATGTAGGCCTTCCAGGAGACACTGTGTGTGTAAATGTGTGCAAGTATGAGTGTCTTTGGGACTGCAAAGTGGGTATTGAACACACAAAAACATCTTTCTCTTTTCTAATACCTCTTGGTTTTGCTACATCGAGTCAGCAAGCATAAGATGTCTCTTCTATGTTCACCATGGCTGCATTTATTTGAGATACAGTAACATTGTGAAATATTGTTGGAATTAAAAATGACTGTTTTCTATTTTAATATATTTTGTATAATGTAATTTATGAAATTGTAGAATCTAATGTACTCTTGTGATAGTAAAGCTGAATTTTCAGCAACCATTACTCCAGTTTCAGTAACATTATGCTTCAGAAAGTATTCTAATATGCTGATTCGGTGCTCGATTATTAGCAATAACTATTAGTGCACAAGTATTGATCATAATTATTATTCTTTGCTTCTTAATATATTTATGGAAACCATGATAATTTTTGTAACATTTTAAATGTCTTTAATGCATCCTTGCTGAATAAAAGTATTAATCCAAGAAAAAAAGAAAAAAAAGAAAAACGTACCGACCCCAGACTTTTTAAAGGTAGTGCAGACTGAACAACAACACATAAATACAAATGCTACTGCAGCAGAAGTACTATTGAAAATTACTTAATTACTGCTATTTGATCATTAAAATAGCATACTACTAAATTAGCATTTGAGCACGGCATATACGCATATGTTTGCTTCATATCGATAGATTCAACCGTGTGATTATTTTACTATTGCCAGCTATGAAACCCTTTAGTCTAAACATAAATGTTTAAAAGGTTTTTTTTTTCACAGCAATGCCATTGAAAAATGATTTTGGGTTCCTGAAGGAACCGTTCAGTGAACAGTTTTTTTTTCTTTGTGTGAAGAATGTAAAGAATAATTTTGCATTATAAAGAAACTTTTTGTTCAATGAAACATGAGAGTTTCTTCATGGAACCAAAAATGCCAATAAAGGACCTCTATTTTTAAGAGTATAATAAACCTGGGTAGTGCTCATCTGCTGGGACAAAAAAGGCTGGTTAAAAACTAGTACCTAAATCATATTTACACTCAGGACTTGAAAGACATCACATACATTGAGCATTGTGTTGATGGAGTTTCCCTTCACCAAAATGTCAAGGATACAATCCATGTGACAAGAGCTAAGGGTTATCACGAGCTGCAGAACACAGAATAACAATACACCAGCCATCACTGACATTTTGCTATCAGATCAGATAAATGACCTCAAGCTGTTCTGAGGATGAAAACACTCATCCTGCCATCCAGGTTCTATGAGGGTAATTGGTGCTCCAGTTCTGTAAGGTGTGAGGCAGCTGGCCATGATGATGTATCATCACATGCTCTGCAGACATATGCAATGCAGCTGACGCCTGTTTTCATTCACTTTTTAAACCTCTCAGTGTCTGTTTTGTGGTTCATGTCTGCTACAAAACAAGCATCACATCGGAAATTGCCATTTGCATTCAATATTCATCAGATTGCCATTGAACATGTAGTCTTTGGTCACATCGCCTGAAGCTTTGATTTCAAGTATAATTCCAAAACATCTTTTCTCTCATGAACCACTTGTGAATTGTGACATGTATGTCAGTATGCTGTTTATTGATGTCGTGAAACTCAAGATATTCTCTATACAGACTGGTTTTAGTGTATATAGTGGCATCTGATATGCTATCAGGTGGACCACAGGCATTCAAAATGGGAAATAACCTCATCAATATAGGCTATAAAGACCGACTGTTGCCTTGACCCCAGAGTGGACTCACTAATCATCTCGGATTGTCCTGCAACCAGATGATAACATTTGTTAATGACAGCTGAGTAACTGAGTGCTCAGCAATAACAATGACACTATACATAGGAACAAGACATTAGATCAGGGGTCTCTAAAATCATTCTATTGGCTGAACTAATTCAGAAGTGTTATGGCTGGTCATAAAGTAAACTAAACTAAACTACACTAAAGTAATAAAAAAGAGAATAAGACAGATTTAATATAACAGGATAATAATAATATAACATATATTGGAATTTCAAATCGTAAAAAAAATAACAAAATAAAATAAAATTACAATTTTGCATTATAATTTACAGTTTAACAGTATTTAATTAGACTGGTTACATATTTTAGTTAGATTTTTTACAGGTAATGTGAAATGATGTGTTACGTACACTTAGACACATGGTACCAAAAGCTGGCTATAGTCATTCATTGTTAGCTGAATCACTCATCTCAAAGATTAAACATATACCTGATGGTTATAACCCAAGGGATCAGAACCCATGTCTGGTTTAAGTGTATTACAGCATTTACAGTAATAGGTTTATATAGAGCAAGCAGGCTTATAACTATTGAGTGTTTGTCCAGCACCCAGGGGAAATGAGGGAGAGCAGCTACGGATGCTCTCTCTCTCTTTCTCTCTCTCACACAGACACACACACACACACACACACTGTGTAAGTAATAGCATGGGTTGTAGTGCAACAGAGACTATAACCAAACGTAACAATGGACATTTCTGCTCCTTAACATACACACTCCATGCTACTCTACGGGGTCTTGACGTACCTTGACTTCATAATAAAAGCTTACATACATGCGCACGAACAATAATTCACTTTCTTTCTCATACACACATCCTTCCAAGCTCATTATGTCTTTGGCGTCAGTACTCCATGTGGGTCAAATCCCTTTGGCCCGAGAGACTTGTGGTCTGGTTGGACGAGGCCATGCTCATTTACCGCCTGGGGGAACAGCTGATGTCAACCCCTACCCCCCACAGTCTCTGGTTCAAACCGGGACACTGACCTAACGAACCCTTAATCAGCTTAAAGTGCGTCAGTCTTACTTTACCACTCACCCGGTGTAAAGCTCACAGCCAGCGCAGACCTCAATCTCATGGCCCCTTTCTTCCCCTCTCTGAGCACGAGTCTGAGTCTTACATAACATGGCATTTCTTCCCCAAAGCCCCCTCATACTGAGGAATTAGACCCCTGGAATGCATTAAAAGCCTTTGCTGAGAGCAATGAAAGACCTGCTGTATCCTCTGTTCAAAGAGATGTAATTTGGCAGAATCATTTTCTTTTTTTTTGATTCATCGGCTTTGTGCCTTTAATTTTACCAGAAAGTAGAGTGGGAGAGACTGTACAGTAGGGGGAATGATACAAGATGGGATCTGTACATGATTTAGTCTCGAACGCGAACATCTGTGAGGATCATGTGCAATACCAAAAATATGGGTCCAAAATTTGGTCTGTAACTTTATTAGGATAATTATTATTTTTTAAATATAAATATTTATTAGCATAAAAGACTTCTTTCAAAAACATAAAAAAATATTTGAATGGCAATGCAAAGTCTGTGAGATTTTTCAGTATTTTTGAAAGAAATCCCTTATGCTCACTACATTTATTTAATCAAAAATACAGTAAAAACATCATTATTATAAAATGGTATTAATATTACAATTAAATATAACTGTTTTGAACTGTTATTAAGAAATACATACACACACATACAGTGTTCAATGTTTAAGTAGAACTGGAAAATGAAAATGACTGGCAAGAAATATTTTTGGCTGGTAAAATTTCCCAATTCAACCACCATTGGCAGGTGTGGCAAAAAATTAATTTTGGGCCCTGTGCAAAACCCACTGTGCCACAGCTCTGACAAATGACTGTTTTTAAACAAACAATAGTACCAAAACGATCTTCCTTAGAGGGATAGTTCACCCACAAATGAAACTTTTGTCATAATTTACTCACTCTCGTGACATTCCAAACCTTTCTTCTGTGGAAAAACAAAAAGAAGATATATTTTTAAATAATGTCTCAGTCTCTTTTTTTTTTTTTTTTGCCAATACAATGAAAGTCAATGGAGTCCAGAGTTGTTTCGAAAAAAACAACAACAACACATTCTTCAAAATATCTCCTAGATACTAGTTTGGAAAGATATGTGGGTGAGTAAATGATGACAGTTTTCATTTAGTAGATAAGCAGTGATGAATTAGGATGAGGGACTAAGGGAGTCCACACAACATAATACCACAGCATGTAGGAGGCAGACAGCAAAGAGAGCAAGCCAGATGTCTGGAACCGAAACATCAAGGCTATATATCGACTTAATCGGACTCTCTGCTTGCTTCCAGCTCCAAATGTGAGGGGCAAAGAAAGAGGGGCTGGCTGCTGGTTAGGGTGTAGTGGTAAGACTTCTCTGGGCCTCTTTGCTGAAGCTTTCGGGGTTGCGCAGGATTGAACACCCCATTAAGAACTATGGTGATGAAATAGATTTCTTCCAATGAGGGGAATGAGTAGTGGTGGGAATAACAGTGAGAGAATTTGAAGCTTTTGAAGTTTGCTCCCAAATCCATAAGTAGTGTTCAAAGAAGTGCTTAGTGTTTTTTCACACGTTTAGATGAACTTAAACATTTAATAGGCAATGGGATATTTTCATTGGCCTTAATGAAGTGTCATACCAAGTCTGTGCCTTTTGGTAATGAATTGACCACTGCATGCATATTAAGGGAGGGTATAGATTCAGTATATACATGCAGAGCGGATCACAAATAACTACAAAACTAGACAATGTAAAACACAAAGGAGTAAATATGGTCAAATTAACATGATTGAATGAAACAGACTGTTTCTGTTCTGTGAAGTCACATTATACACAGCATTAACCAAGGCAATTTTCCACAACAGAACAAGTTGAATGTCACACAAGAGCCAGTTAATGTTGGCAAAACGTCAAAATAAATCATGGAGGAAATGACATTGTTTGCAAAATACATTTAGTCAGTCATTTACATGTTTCATTAATAAAGCTAAAGTCTAATTTCTGCACCATTAGCATCACAGAGTGGAACTGCAAAAGTAATTATTCTTTAAAAAAAAACATTTTCCTGTCATTATTTGACAAACAGATAGCACCACCCTAAAACTATTCTATTGGCTGAGCTAATGTTGAATTGTAACAGCTGGCATATCTTTCTTACAACGTTCATATTAAGTTTATCAGTTAAAATTCAAAGTTTAAGTTTAAATTTAACATGAAACAAAATCACACACGACTTTCATGAACTGGAATCATTGTGAGAAAGATTATTTATGAAATAATAGGAAAGGAGATGAGGACTGGTAACATTAAAGTGTGTGACGTGAAAGCATCAGTCTGAAGCTATAGAATGTACACCTCAAAAATGATGAGGATGCAGATTAACTGCTTATACTTTACACAAACAGTGTGTCACGGAGATTAGATTGCACCAGTATGAAGAGATTACACTGGTTTCAAAAGATTACACAAAGTGGACTGATGAAAGAGCATGCTACAGTACACATCTGTATGTCATAGTCAGCTTTACTGACGTTCAGTGACAAGGGCAATGTAGGACTCCAGCATTTCACACACATTCAATGAATAGCCTACAACATGATATGCCTTGTAGAGTAGTAAAGGCGCATTATACAGGGCTCACTCAGGGATCAAGAAGAGAAGAGGAAATTCAGATGCGCTATTGCGAAACAAGGCTTCAGATTCTTGTTCGCTTATACTTCAAAAAGCTCTCTGTGCATTTCAAAAGAATGTTAACATGGTAGGTCGCTTTTGCTTCCCACACAAACATAGGCGGAAATCCTGGGAGGGTCGGGGAGGGGAAAATATGATTAAAAACCAGTCTGTGTATTGTAAATAACAATGTTTTATACTTTAAATAATTGTGTAAGTAGTAAAACAACACAAACGGGGGAAAAAATGCGTTTTAAGTTTAGAAATATTTTGGGTTACACTTTACTTGAAGGGATGTGCATAAGACTGACATGACACCTTCATAATCATGACATGACACCTACATAATCATGACATGACACATGTCATGAATATGAAGGTTTTTTATGCATGTTTATGACAACTGTCATTAAGTGTAATTCGCTCAGTTATGTAATTTTTAATGCAAAGATGACATTGTTTGAGATGTCTTTGTTATGGGCTATGGTTAGGGGTAAGGGTAGGGGTAGGGTTAGGTTAGGGTTAGGTCAAATAATGTCATATTTGCATTAAAAATGACATAACTGAGCGAATGACACTTAACGACAGTTGTCATAAACATGCATAAAACCTCCTTCATATTCATGACATGTGTCATGTCATGATTATGAAGGTGTCATGTCAGTCTTATGCACACCCCTTCAAGTAAAGTGTTACCATATTTTGAGTCTCCCCCTCCCTTGCCTCAGTGCTTTGGTCCAAATGCTTGCTTTTCTCTTTTACATCACCTACACACACACAAGTCCGGTGAGAGAGAACAAAGTCAATAGTTAAAACATAGGATAAAGCGATTATTTTCTCTTTAATACGTTACCTCCTTGACGGAAAGGGTTGCCAGATTTTCACAACAAAACCCGCCCAATTGCTACTCAAAAGTAGCCCAAAACTAGCCCAAACTGACCGTGTTTCGACGGGGTCCCCCGGTAAAAATCGCGTTCCGGGGTTAAAATACATGTTATTGGGGTACCCGCGGACATGAAAAACAACCCGCGGCAACAGTGATAAAGTAGCCCAATTCCACGGGAAAACCGCGGACTTGGCTACACTGTGACGGATAGTAATGTCTACAACGGATACGACCGCTGTCTCGACGCGACCACAACAGCTTAAAGGTGTCTAATTTGGCACGGTCTCCCTGCTACACTAAGAGTAGTAAGGCTTTCCTCTGTGTATACATATCCTTACAAGTACAATTTTAGCTGGATTATTTGTGTCCCCTTCAAAAATTGCTCTTGAGAAATGTTATGTTTATTGTCCCCCCCCCCCGAACTGTTAGATGAAATTTACACCCCTGCACACAAACCAAAGCCTTCACCGAGGACGCAGGAATAAAGTACAAAAGACTGGGTTTTCCTCTGTGCCTGGTTCAGAGGGAGGACATCATCTTTTAGCGAGGCTTGGATTTCCCACAAAGCTCTAAAGGTATAATTTTGCGATGTAAATCCATGTATGGGAGTACTTTATCCAGGAAAGTGACTGAGACATCCAGCACATTAGCACAATGAACAGATACTGTACTGACGATGAACCTTAGCAGGGCAATGTCACCTGATCCTCTTGCTTTAATTCTAAACATAGAGAATGGTATTCCAAAAGTGTTTTAATGCATAAAAAATACAAAATATACAATCCAAACTCTCTTAAACAGCACAATGATGCAGCTAACTGGTCGGTCTTCACAATATATTGTGAATCAGTGTTTAAAAGGATATGACTTTTCTAAAAAAAAACTACTATACTTTCATAACATAAAAAAATCCATGATAAATGACATTTTATATATATAAAAAAAGTACTTTTCAAGTACTGTGCAATGTTTTATTCATAAAATGATTTAGAGTCTGAGATGTGGTCGGAAGTGCGGTACTCCACAACATTGTTGTGTAGATGAGTGTATGTGTGTGTGACTCAAATTAAAACTATAAAAGAGATAATAATGAAAAATAATAAAAGAAAGAGACTAAAATAATAATAAAAGAAAAAAATTATTTTAATGATTTTTCTTTAAATTGCAGAATAAAAAAGGCAAAAATGATGAAATTAAGTTAAATAAATCAGGATAGATAAAAAAAAATATTAAAATAAAATAAAATAAAATAAAATGTTGTTTGTTGGGAGTATATTAGCCTAAATATTGTTTACTTCAAGACAAAAGCCAGCAATAAAACCCAGACCTCTGACCAGGTTCTGTCAATCCCAAGTATCTCAGTTGTCTCGCAGACTTCTCTTGTGGGCATAGTTATCTTTTATCCCCAGATTGGATGCAGGTATTTGTGTAAGTGTAAGTGACAATATTTACATACAAACAACATGATTAACAAGCACCTTTACTATAACAAAGATTTTAAGGAAGATGTGATTTATGCAAGACATAACTCTGCTAAAACAGACACAGACATTTGTTTTTGTTGCATCTGCTGTGTTTGGTATTCATGTGCCACCAGGTGAATAGATCAATACAAGCCTTCTATCAAATGAAGTGCCCTGTCAGTATCTGCTCGAACTCTCTGGAGAGAGTACCGGAGGTCAGATGGATGGAAAGAGGGAGGAGGGGAGCAACAGCTCTCAGCCAGACGTCTGAGCTCGCGTGAGAGGTTGGGAGAGAAAGCACGCGATGGAA
Source organism: Sinocyclocheilus anshuiensis (assembly GCF_001515605.1). Classification (NCBI taxonomy): domain Eukaryota; kingdom Metazoa; phylum Chordata; class Actinopteri; order Cypriniformes; family Cyprinidae; genus Sinocyclocheilus; species Sinocyclocheilus anshuiensis. Next base: position 252,825 of record NW_015555925.1, on the reverse strand, counting down.
TCCCTCGCCTGAAGTGCAACCATTCGCAACCTCTCTTTTTCTCTCTCACGCACATGTATGAACAAATCTTTTTCACACTATGCGGTAAGGACAATTTGCGCTGGTTTACAGTGCAGCCTGTCAGAAGCAGTGGCTTAGCTTGTCAGTTTGGCATGATGGCTGCTGCTCTGGGACCTCCTGTCCAATGAATCCTTATGGTCCTGAACCCCTCCCAACCCTGCTGTAGAGGGGTGTTGAACATGCACGCAAGCTGTGGTAAAAGACAGACGCTCCAGTGAAGCAGGAAATGCGTATGTTTTCACTACAGTGAGGACGGTGTCAGAAAATGTCCAGAGACAGTGTCTATCGAATGTGGTCCTGTCAAGGGACATGACTACAGAAACAAGCAACATTCTATTATAACTGTAGAAAATGCTTCAACTTCACTTTTAAAATCTATACTACTTTCGTTGACTTGACAACTGAATGAAAATTAGATGTGAAGCTATTAAATAGGTCCCCGTGACACATTTAAGCCAAGTGTACATTACCGTTAAGCCTCGTCTAGACAGACAATCTAGTGGTTGACCCATGTTAGCTGAGTACAGACAGTTTCTTTGCATAAATTGCATGAGGAAAAAAAACTCACTTTGCATCATGTTATTTTTTTACTTTCAGTGGCCAAACATAAGTTTTTATAATAGCACAAGTGTAGACTTAAAAAAAAAAAAAACACTGAAATAGTATTTTCTTATAAAACATACTCTTAATTTGAAAATAAAATTATTATATAAAACTAAACACACAGACAATTAAAATTATTTTTTCATTATTTTATTTTGTAAATTAAATAAAATATGGAGTTTGTTGGGTTTTAAGAGTATTATCTACAAAAGTTACCAATCTTTTCAATGACAAAGTCACTATTATACGCCGTCCACTTTATTTGCACCCTGCAAAGGTAAGGCATTTTGCCAGCAACTATCCTTGCTTTTTAGTCATAAACCTTTATCAGGACCATAAAGCATATCAGCTCCCCTCTTGTGTAAACACATCTTAACAATAAAACCCCTGGGCAATCCAAAGCCCATAAAAAAGATAAAAAGAGTAAGCACTTCAGAACCTACAGAAATCCAGAAGCCTTTAAAGTCTCACAGATCTAAAGGCTCTTGATCTGACTTGGTTAAAGAATTTGTGGTGTGGCATACTAGTGAGGTCAGTATTGGCTAGATTTCACTTTGAATGCCACAGTCAGCACCAGTAGGCAGTATTTTTTTTGCGCCTGTTGTCCCAGAAACACTTCAAGGAACATTAAACATGAATCAGTAAGCCAGGTCATTCGAGGATAATCAGACTGATTTCAAGACCAAGCTCATTCTGGTGGTACCTGTGGGATTCTGGCTTCTGTGTCTTCATAATCCATGCATCGAGGTAGGTTAAATTGAGAGAAATCTTGTGAGAGTATTTCAGAATTGCAAGCGCAAAGGTGTGCGTGTGTTTCTGCATGCATGGCAAGTGTGGCTCTCTCACTCTCTTTCTCTAGCTCACTCTCAATCCTATCACCTCTCTCCATGAACCATTTACCCACCAATCTCCAAGTCCAAACCAATCATTTAATTGACCAGTGCTAGACCCTACTAATACTCTCAAGGTATTAAAGGTAAGGTATTAAAGAGGTCTCAAACTGAGCCTCTTATTGTCTTTGCATAGTTGCACCAAGAAGACAGAGGTAGAAATAAAGATCATTAGAGTAGTTAAGTTGGCTTCCACCATTAACAGTTGGATCTTGATGGATTAACATTATCGTTCATTGTGATTGAATGGAATTAAGTAATTTGTCATCTTAGCAATCTTCTGTAATAGAACCTGTCAGCTGGCTTTGGTATGGTAAGCCCAATTGACTTAAGATTGTCTATGGATTGGGTATTAAGATGGGACATTGTTAATTGTATAAGGAGGCCATCTTTGTCCCCTTTGTTGCTAAGAAGAAAATCTAATAATTATCCTCAACACTGCTTTCTAAGTGACTTAAAATAAAATGCGGATATCAGATGCCAATTACAGGTAGCTGAGAGTTGCATTTTAAGTTAGAACTCAAAAGAGTCAAGGTGAACACTGAAAAACAAGATACAAGAATCTACTGGGAAAGAACAACACATTTTGTGAATTGACAAAAAAAACATCTTTGGATGTCCATCTACTCAGGGGTGTCCAAACCTGTTCCTGGAGGGCCAGAGTTTAGCTCCAACCCGAATTAAACACACTTGAATGAGATATCAAGGTCTTCAGACTCTTTAGAAACTTTTAGACATGTGTGTTGGACCTGGTTGGCATTAAACTCTGCAGGATGTTGGCCCTCTAGGAGCAGGATTGGACACCCCTGATCTAGCTTAGGTAGAAGGTGGACCACCTTGGATCTGCAACAAACCAGCAATCAGCAGGTTGTACTTCCTTAAAATGTCCATGCTGGCATTTTAAACATGGTAGCTGGTCAGATGGTTCATAACCAGCTTAAAGCAGAAAGAAACCATCTACAAACTTGATTTTCCCAAAAGGGAAGACTTAAAAACGAAGACTCTCTTCCTTTAGTACACCAATGCAATATAAACCTAGGTGACCTCAGCAATGTAATCCAGAAGTAAACAAACAAAGCATATATATGTGGAAAGATACATTGAAAGAAGCTTGGCACACCACTGGCCACGCACTGGAGCTAGGGCTGGGCGATTTTCCCGATTTAATCGGTTAATTCGAATTTATTGTTTTGCCACTATTTTATTTTTTAGAAATCAAGGAATCGCGATTTTGAATAGAAATATTACCAAATGTTAGAATTAGACACTTTGACAATATGCCGGTGATAACAGTAAAGAGAAACGAATGATCCAACCGCATGTCGGCGCACGTGATTAACCGCTTACGTGTGACGCGCTCTGTGAAGAAGCATTAATATAGCGCTAAGCGCCATTCACACAGAATGCGCTTTTGTGTTGACAAAGATGCGACGCAGGCAGTGGAATAGGTAAAACATGCAAGAAGATGGGAGTGAACTTCTTTGAACTTGAGCGCAGTGTTTTTAGAATGCCGTTTAGTAACTTGAATCATGTTGTAGTTACATTTTCAAGTTGACTAGTTAAAAATCGTAAAAAATCGAGAATCGGTCAAACATTCTAGAAAAATCGCAATTAAAATTATTTGCAAAATCGCCCAGCCCTAACTGGAGCTGCATGTTTCTGTAAATATACAGTACAAGCAGCGCCACATTCTATTCCTGTAGCACTTGCTGTGAATGCTGCAATACGTCATTGAGGGTGCAGCCTGGGAAAGAGCTGGTGGAACAGTGGCCCCAGGACTGAATAGTCTGAGGTTGAGGGGATTTTTTTCGAAATGTCTAACTCCCAACCAGGCCTCACTCTGACGAGACATCTCAAATACTAACAGTGTGGTGAAAGGACGGCTAAAACTTGTTACAAGACATTTTGAGGTTGGGTGCAAAGCATTGGATTTATTGTTTCCAGTTATTCACATATATAGCTTACGTTTTGCTTTAATAAACTCGACTTAGCTTGTTTAAAACCTTCATTAAAACTAATTTGAATAATTTTAGAGTAGAACCACTACAAATAGCAATGCTAGTAGTTAAACTACATTTTTTTCCTCAGTATTTTTGTCTCGTTTTCCAGTATAAAAACCTACATATTCTTAAATCTAGATACATGTGTTTGGGAAACAATTTACTTAGTATTAGATATTAAGTTTTGTTTTCTGAAAAATGTATGAAAATTAAGTGACTTCATGCTTAAAATAAGAAATTCCAATGGGGTAAGAAAAAAATAAACTTAATTTAAAATGAAAACAAGGTTGTTTTTTTTCACTGGCAGATTTTTTCTTGTTTTTAAGTGTATGTCACTCAGTTTGCATAATATTGGTTCTTATGTCATTTTGCTTCTCAAGTATGTATCTTGATTTCACAATGTTTAGATATCCATACTGGAATTCAAGACAATGCTGAGCAATAATTTATTTATTATTATTTTTTGTGTATCTGTAATTTATAGCATTTGAATAGCAAACTTACATGTAGTAAACTACTATCTCCATGTAGCCTGTAACGTAACTAGCTACTAATCTCTAATTAGTATCTTGCCCAGGACTGTTCAGCTAAAAAGTTTTTTAATTAAAACTGAGTTAATCATTAACTTTGGTTAATGTTCCCAAGTACTACACATACTAAAAAGTTTGAGAAAGCGAACGAGTAAATAAAGAGGAGCATGAAAAAGTTTTTGGTTAGGTTGCGTGCGACGTCGAGAACTGGTGGCTTCTTGGGAGTGCATTCTTCTCTGACAGCATCATTAGGCCAAACGAGTGTGGCCTGGGAGACGCATTCTATCAATAAAGTACCAGAGACTAGAGGCAGACTGCCAAAGCTTGCCCAAAGAGAGTGGCTGAGCTGTGGGTGCAAACAGTGGCTGGAGGCTGGCCGAGAGCTGAGTCCCAGGGGGGTTTGCTTGGAAACACACCCGGCCCTTGCTGCCTCACATTTCCTTGCTCCTTCCTCTCTTTATGACTCAAACTGTCAATGTACGAGCAGAATCCTCCAAGATCTATGTTTATCCTACCCCTCTGCAAACCAGTTTGGTTTTTACCACTGTACATGTGCTGAAAAAACACATAAAACAGCATAGTGAGTGGATAGCATGACAACAAAACAACATAGCCATAACAGCAAGTAGGGCAGAGTAAAGATCTGATGAGGCCTTTGTGAAAGATGTTCTCCTGGCTTTGAGAAGCTGCTGGCAGCCTGCTCATTGCTGTTCAAGCAGCGTGAGAGAGCAGCTTTGATGACAGACCACAGAGTAAATTTCCATTAATCTAAAAGCAAACTCAGCTACAGCCACCGCAAAGCCAACCACAGAAGTCCCTCAAAGTTCCAAAAAGTGTCTAAAAAATTAAAGCGCAGATGGTACATGCTAAAACGATACAGCTGTAGTTGATATTAATTTTTTTCTGGAGTTTCCCCCACAAAATTGAACTGAAAAGGGGAAAGATACAAATCATTGCAGTCATTTGCTACACGTACAAAAAAAATCATGTGTCCCTTTTATTGACACACATACAGGGGTTAGACAAATTAATGTGAACTCCCATTTTAATAGAGGTTATTACAATTTGGGCATGCTAGATGCTACAGCTGAAAAAAAGAGTTGTGATTATCTTTTATTCATTTTCTTCATTGTCTATATTCTGTAGACTGTTTATCAGTGTAGTATAAGTTGTATTCAGTTGTGTTTAGTATAAGCCGTGGATGAAATGGGATTGCTGTCTTGTCAGACTTCCAAAAAGGGCAAATCAAGGAAACCTGTTTAACATTAACAGTCTGATTTTTTGGAGCTTTCAGAACAGCAGTCTTCATGATTATGACTGCATAAACAAAGCATAGCACGACATCATCAGCAAAAAACAATAGTGGGCGAAATATTAAAGTGAATGATAGGGACCATCAATCACTAAGAAGGATTGTGTCCAAATAACACAGAACTATCGCAGCAAAATAGTATTCACCTACACTGTTTCCACAAAAACTGACCAGAGAGAACTTCACAAAGCCACCATCCATGAAAGAGCCACAACTGCTTAAACTTTAATCGCAAACACCAATGTTAAAATGCAAAAAGGTGAAGTCATAATCATAAAACCTGAACAGCACCAAGATGAACTTCAACATCTGCCCTGGCCAGAAATAATCTGACTTGAATATTATCAATCCACTGTGGGCAGTTTTGGAGAAAAGAGTGAGAAGCTAACATCTCTGAAGCAATTGGCAGATGTTCTTATAGATGACATTCAACTGACTATTCAAAGTCATGAGTTCAATTTCCAGAAAATACACATTCTGGCCAAATGTACATATGGATAGTTCAATCAACTAGGGCTGGGTTGGTATATCGAGTTTGTACGATATATCGATATTTTCTTTATAAGCGATTCGATATGAGGCAATACCGTTTATATCGATATACAGTAGTTTGATACGAGTGCATCTGAAAATATAGCGGAGGACACAGACTGAACTGCTGCGGAGAAAGTGCATGATCCAATTTGTTCTAAACATGTGACAAGCTTCATATTAAGGCCTTTAAAAACTGGTAAGACAGTTTATAGTTTCATTTTGCATATTAGTTTAAGCGGCTCGGCCCATCTTATGCTCTGACAGAAAGGCTGCATGTGCCGCTGACAGAGACACTAGGCGACTCACGTTGTTTAATGTGTTTGAGATGTGCTGTCTTCCTGAATGCATAACTTACATTTCACAGGTATATTCTCCATCTGTAAATGTTAGAAATCCATGGAAATTTCTTTTAATTCTGTCAGAAGTGCATGAGCCTTCTGCTTTGGGATTCTCCGCTAAACTTCACAGACTTCAGTGAACGAGCGCCGCCGCGTGCATGCGCGCCAAACAGACAGAGCTCAATTAAATAGGAGCGCAATAATTCTGACTAAAATATACATTTCGCTGAAATATTTGTAGTTGGACAATAAATGTGACATGTAGAATTTTAAACCTACAAGTAAGTCTATTTTTTATGATAACACTGACTGTAAAGTGACTGTAATGGGGTAATCAAAATAGCCTAACATAACTCTCATCTCATTTAGTTTCATTTTTAGTTTAGTGAATTTAATTTCCGCTTTAAAAGCCTTATTTTTTGTTTTTATATTGCAATGTTACAATGTTAGAATGAAATGTGATTTTAACCCTTTTTTTGCACATAATATAAAGGCTTACATGGTTACATTCACTTTATTTGTTTTCATAGCCTTTAATATGTATTGTTTTGTTGGACAACATTGGGCGGTAAGTGATATATATATATATATATATATATATTAAATACAGATTTTTTAAATCCAAATACAAAAAAATGAAAATACCGAGATATATACCGTATATCGCAAATCGGACAAAAATACCAAGATATGAATTTTTGCCTATATCGCCCAGCCCTACAATCAACAATGAAAATTTTGCCATCATTTACTCACCTTCATGTTGTTTCAAACTTGTATGACTTTCCTTCTTCTGTGGAACACCATGAAAGAACTGTTTTTTTTTTTATACAATTAAAGTCGATGGGTTCTAAAACAACATTGACAATTTCAAAATATGTTATTTTGTGTTCCACAGAAGATAGAAAGTAAAACAACATAAGGCTGAAAAAAACCATCAAGGCTTTCTTCATAGTTCTCCTCAATGTTTCTGTTGTTTTGTCTGAAATGTTGCATTTCAGTGCAGTATTCTTTATAAAAATGTTCAAAGGAGACCTTTTAAAAGTAAAAAAAAAACTATCCTAAGCACTTTTCTATTGATTGTCAGTTTGTTGAACTCATCACACACAATCACACACTCTCACACTCACTCACGCACACACTCACACTCTCACACACACACACACACACACACACACACACACACACACACACACACACATACTCTCACCTAAAGGCAGACATTTTGACACAGCCAGACATTACACACTCTAGTCTGAAAACTGTGCACAGAACTACAAGAACAAAGTTTATAATCAGTTATATACAGCTACTTGGCAGCACAGTAGAAGGAGAAGAGAGATCATATTTTTCCATGCTTATATAACACTGCTTGAGTATGGAGGAGGAGGGGGAGGTAAATGAGACTTTGCTGAAAGTTAGGTCCGACTCTGAAACTGAGAAAAAGTGGAGCAGAGATGGTGTGAGAATCTGCTGAGGAAGGCAGCCTCAGTCTGAGATCTGCCTGGGGGCCATCTCATGCGGTCTTTCCCTCTTCTCTTCCTCTATCCCTCTACCGTTCTCATCTGCTCCTGAGGGTCACGACCATCACAATCCCCTTGACTGTTTCACGGAAGAGGCACTACTCTCATTATAAAGTCTGGGACTGTCTTTTTTCATGTGTTTTTACCACACTGACAAAGCCCTAAGCATAGTGCTTGCCTTTTCGTTCACTTTAACTGCATTAGAGTCCTTCAGCTCAAGGGTTTCAGCTTCCAGAACAGCCAACTACTTCAAATCATCTACTACAGTAGCTGATAATGAAGAAGCCATTGAAATGTTCTGTTTCTGTTGATATATCAGCCCTGCATCTGAGACTAATTTGAATATTACTAGGGCTACCAATCTGACACATTCTTTTAGTTCAATTAAATAATACAATAAAACAATTAACAATGCCAGAATGCCATCTGACACATACATGTATGTAGATACAGTGAAACAGGAATTGGATATACGCGGGCTTGAAGAATCATCTTGAATCTCCATCGTCAGCATAGATTTTTCTGACCTCTCTCTCTCTCTCTCTCTCTCTCACACACACACACACACACACACACACACTACCACTCAAAAGTCTTGGATGAGTAAGATTTTTCTTTTCATTGATACTTTTTTATTCAGAAAGGATGCATTGAATTGTTCTAAAGTGACAGAAAAGACATTTATAATGTACAAAGGATTTTTTTTCCCCAATAAATGCCATCCTTTTGAACTTTATATTCATCACAGAATCCTGAAAAAAAATGCATTAACAAAATTATTAAGCAGCACAACTACTTTAAAAATTATCATAAAACAATGACATTAAATGTTTCTTGAGCACTAAATCAGCATGTCTGCTAAAAACTCAGCTTTGCTATCACATTAAATTACATTTAAAATTAAATTAAAAAACAGTTATTTTAAATTGCAAAATAATTTCACATTATTACTGTTTTTACTGCACTTGTGATCAAATAAATGCAGTCTTGAGAATAAAAGACTTCTTTCAAAAACATTTAAAGGTGCCACAGAATGCATTGATACAATATTTTAAATTGTTCTCTGATATCTACATAGAAGGTATGTGGCTTAGGTAAGCGCAAAAAATCTCCAGAAACGGTTTTACATGTCCATTTACAACCCTAGGATTTGTCCCTAGAATGAAATGGTCTGTTTTTACCTTATTTGGAAGGGTCATGAATAATAATATTGAGCTCTGCTCTGATTGGCTGTTTCACAGTGCAGCTCATTTCAGTAGCTCACACAGCAGGAAGGAAACACAGGGAAAATATACATTTCAATACTTTCTCACAGTTATACTGTTGGGTAATTATACTGTATATAAAATGCGGACATCAGGGAGCCACTATTAATATGCGGGGCATTGAAACTGCATTCGAATGCATGATCGCTTTTTATTTTCACTTTCAAGATTTGCGATCGCAAGTGAGATCTCATGTACTATAATGTAACAGGCTACCGCTAGCAAGCAGCTAACCATGTCCCTTTAGTGGCTCGTTATTTGTTTTCCGTGCCTTTCTGAATACAGACACCAACCTATCCCTGCACATCACCAGAAGATCGGGGGTCGGGGCGACGCTCTCAGTCGGGGTCTTCTAGACCGAAAACGGATCTGCTGACCGTTATTTTGTCTAAGAGGACCTTGACTAAACGGTCCTACCATTGTCACGTCCCTGAGGGCAGCCCACCTGGGGAGGAAAGGATAACACCTCAGTATACGGTGCCCAATCCTCCTCAGTGCCCTCACGGAGGTTCATTGATACCCCTG
>NW_015555925.1:242274-242679 GCF_001515605.1 Sinocyclocheilus anshuiensis | reverse complement strand
AATACCAGAGGCCAGCCTCGAGAGGCTGGTTCCCTTAGTAGATTTTCTGGTAGCGTGGAAACTTCTACCAAATATCTCAAAATCGGTCCTGCAGATTGTAGAGAAAGGTTACAGAATCCAGTTCGATTCTCGTCCGCCTCGTTCAACGGGGTCATCCCCACACTAGTGGGCCCCCAGCAGGTTCTCGTAATGGAACAAGAAGTAGATACTCTATTGAGGAAGGGGGCCATAGAATGTGTTCCGCCTCTTGAGAGAGCGTCCGGGTTCTACAGCCGTTACTTCATCGTTCCGAAGAAGGATGGGGGGTTGCGTCCGATCTTAGATCTCCGTCTTCTGAACCGCGCTATCAAACAGCTTCGGTTCAAGATGCTCACTATCAAGCAGATAGTATCTCAAATCCAGTCC
>NW_015555925.1:241081-241336 GCF_001515605.1 Sinocyclocheilus anshuiensis | reverse complement strand
AAGAGCTTGTAACACTCCAAAGAGAAAGGAAAAATTGAAATCGCATCATATGACCCCTTTAAGATGTGATGTTAAATTAGGATTTTTCAGAAATTCGTATTACAGAAGCAAACCTTAACTTGATTTGGGATTCTTATCCTATCTTACAAAATAATTTCTTATCTCTTGTTAGGAAATCTTAAATTGCATTATCAAGCTCGACAATCCACTCTCAGGTCTGTTACCAAGCAACCAACACTGCGCGAGCTGCTGATG
>NW_015555925.1:239594-240804 GCF_001515605.1 Sinocyclocheilus anshuiensis | reverse complement strand
TGACTTTATTCAACAATTCGTCTCCTCCGCATCACCCTGGTGCCATTTTGGAGAATATCTGCTGGACATAAATAACGTATGCTGTTCTGTGTCAGCTGCGTCACACGGATACGCTGTTTCCGTTCAGATCAAATCAGAACAACGTAGGAAACAGATCCGGCGTGACTATAGTATTTTGTCGCAGCTCCGCTCCGCTAATGTAAGGCATTAGTCACTTGCACTATAACCGGTAATGCTCCGTGACGCTTTGTTGGTCTCTGTAATGCTGGTTGCAGTTCCTGTGCTAACTGTAATATCATGTTGTGCGGCAGTCTGTAATTACTTATAAGTGTTTTTTCATCAAAATGTAACACATCTTCAGGGTCCTCCAAGAGTCTTTCTACCATTAAACCTCTCCGTTCTTAATTTTCAATTATTAATAAATGTAATACCATTGTTTGACAGTGCAATTGTAAGCGTTTTTCCATTAGCTTATCAATAATTTTGAAGTTAGGACAGCTGTGGTGTTGTCCTAAAGTTAAGACGGTTGTTATATTTTTTTGTCAAGTTAGGAGGTTTCTGTAATACCCCCTTCCTATCTGTAGTTAAGATAAGATAACACACTTAGGAAACGCTGTTCTGTAATAGCTTTTGTCCTAAATGTGGTCCTAACTGAAATTACCATAGTTACCAAACAGATAAGATACGATTTTAAAGTTAGGATCTAGGGCTGCACGATATATCGAAATTATCGAAATATCGCAAATGTGTCAAAAATATCATACATCTCGGATAGTAGGGCTTCACGATATATCGAAATATCGCAAATGTAAATATCGCAATATGCATATCGCAAGGGCGTGCGATATTTGAATCATTTTAATAATAGGCTACTTAAATCAAAACGTTGCAAAAGGTCAAAGTTTTAGTTCGATGCATCTAGCAGAGAATTGCTTGACGTTAAAAAGAGTTAAGTGCAATAAGTTGCAGAAAACAACTCTTTGCCGTCTCGTCTTGTTGTCTGACTCACCCCTGAAGCGTGCGCACAAGCCGCATCTCGCGCAGCGTCTCTTCAGTTCTGCCGCACCCGTGCAAAGCACGCGCACACACAGAGAGACGCTTTTCAGACCGAGTTGATTCGTCTTTCGCATCTCCTCCTTATGTTTGAACAGACACATACACACAGAATTATGTCAATAGTACCCGTCTCGACGATCATTCTCGTAAACGC
>NW_015555925.1:225575-238675 GCF_001515605.1 Sinocyclocheilus anshuiensis | reverse complement strand
TTACTGACTGTTCACTTGCCTTTAATCATGTTTGAACTTTCTCAGACTATAGTTTTTGCTGTGGTATATGAAGAAGTACTTAAAGTGTGTGGAAAGCAAAGTTACAATGATATAAAATTAGTGTCATTCATTTTTTTGTTTGTATGTTTACATTGATGTTAAATTACATTTTCTGATTTGTGACATTACTTTTTATTAAGTTATGCTAAAACACTGCTGGTCACTTTCAGAAGTTATAGTGATTCTTTATTTTCCAAGAAAGAATGTGAAACAAATTGGTTATATAATTTTCATTTTTAAATATTTTAAAATATAATTTAAATTGATTTTACACACTTTAAGCAATATCGTATTGCACATCGAATATCGCATTTTTTAACAAGGTATCGCATATCGCATTTTTCTTCAATATCGCACAGCCCTAGGATCTTTCTGTAATACGCCCCCAGAGCTGCTGTGAGAGTCACTTTGCGAGAATTTGACCCGTTTCATTTGAGAAAACTAGCATCATCATACTGTATACACACAGAAACTTCATGGCAACCTGTCAAAATAAAAGTACGGTTTAACATGTAACAGAAATATGTTGTATGTACTCTTGTATTACTTTTGTTCAGTATAATGTACATCTTTAAATATTCAATTTTCTATCAAATTTAAATAAAACAATTAAATGATAAAAATAAATATTACAACAAAATTAATCAATTGTAGAAAAAAAATAATACAATTATTAGCCTATTCTATTTCTTCCATTTATTAATTTCAACAGTAAACCTCAGTTTGTTAGCCAAAAAATAAAAGGGTTTAATTTGAATTTGATTTAAAATAAATGTTTAATGCCTTCATTTGATTTTCAGAAAAATTAAAACAAGAATTTCTGGGGGAGAAAAAAAAGAAAGAAAGAAAGAAAAATTTTGTAGGGCCCTATTGTTCAAAATGTTGAAATTGAGACTTTTGGACTTATTTTTTCACTGAAATAAATGTTTTTGTAATTACACAGAGAGTAAAGTACTGGCACCGAAATTCAGGTACCGATACCGGTACCGTACCGGTTAAAATGTGAACGGTACCCAACCCTAGTAACTATTACTGATCCCGACTGTAACGTCACAGTCGGTGTTATGTTCTGATTCGCCTATTTTTCAGTGGTCTTTTGAATGCACAAGATTTACATAAGAAGGAGGAAACAATGGTGTTTGAGGCTCATGGTATGTCATTTCCATGTACAGAACTGTTATTATTCAACTATGCCAAGGTAAATACAGTTTTCCATTCTATGGCACCTTTAAAAAAAACTTACCAACCCCAAACTTTTGAATAATAGTGTATCATATATAAAAATTAGCATAATTAATTAGCATATAATGCAGTTTCATTAGGAATTAAATCAAATCATCACTCTTAGTTACAAATGACCTAGTTGTCACCAATGTATGGCAAATGTACGTATGGTTAAGATCCTCTTTGGGAACATCATAATTTAAATATGCAACAAAATTCAATAAAACATTCTGGCAAGAAACTTGACTGCAGATGCTCCCAAAATGCCAACACTCAAATATCAATTGCCACCATAAAAAGCTATGTCCCAAAGCTTGCAAATAAATTATATCTGCTTTCCCAGAGAAGACGCGATCTTTGTCGACTCCTATGGGTTTCTAAATGGGCACATCTTTGATAACACTCAGCAAATCGGCCCTGGGGTTCTTCATTTGATAATTATCAGGTAATGTCACTGATGTAATTGGCACTCATTAGAGTACAGTAACTCTTTAACTCTCAGCCCTTCTGAACTTTCATTAATATAACACACACACACACACACACACACACACACACACACACACACACACACACACACACACATTCATACATTTGTGGCTGCGAGGACTGGGACCTCTGCGGTGAGGGGTGTTATCATAATTACCACTGATAATTCTCCTCCACCATGTTATCGTCTCAGTAATTATTCAGGTGCTAATCGGAATTTATAGTAATTAATCATATATCAACATGCGTCTCTCCATTAATTAATGTAAATAAGCAGCCGTGTGATGAGAGCCCAGTTTCATCTGCTGCTTTCTAATCTTTTTTTCTTGTGGTGTTAGGGGTTAGTGAGGAGGCCTAAGGGTATGTAACCCTATAGACATAGTAAAAGACTGGATTATTCTATGAGTTCCCAAAGGCTAATAATTGGTTAATTATGGCCAAACCCATAACTCATGAAGTACATTTAATTTCAGTTTAGACTAAAAATGGGTGTAGTACTGTATTAAATGTAATTTACGGATTTATTCAGTTTGTGTGTTGATATTGAAAGATTAGTCCAGCATACAGCTTCAGAAGTCTTGGAATACAGCACAAGAGACGTTTAGACCACTTTTACAATACTTCTATTTTTCTTCATTTTAGAGCTTGGTATCACCAATCTTATTTTAAATCCATTATACTGAAAGTGTGGCCAGAATGTTCAAATATTAAAGTTTTGTATCTTATGGAAGAAAGAAAATGCAGTGTTTTGGAATGATTTGAGGGTGATATTTTGAATGACAATTTTTATTTACATGTGAACTAATGTATACCTTTAATGTGGATGATTTAAAAAGATGGAGATGGAAACAAGTATGAAGATTAATAAAAAAAAAGGAAATTGAGGGAGAGAAAAAGAGAGTCTGCTGTGTGATATCTTATCTGAGTTTTCCCTGCGTGACACTCACATGATCTCTGTGTATACTTCAGATAATTTTGCACAACAGCACTAGTTATAAAAGTCCAAGCTCATAAATTTCACCAGCGGAAAATATTGACAATTTTTTTTTATTGATGTTTGATCACCAGGTGGCTTACATTAGCCTTGATAGCAACAGGAGTCAGATTGTGTTTAACTCTTTATCCATTACTTTTATAGGTTTTTGGGTGGGACACAGAAAAATCAGCGTAATAAAATGTTAACAAAACTGCAATCACCCGAGCAAAGCAGCTCCAAATATTCCTTTACTGCATTCTTTTATTTGTGTTTGGTGTTGAAATGTGAAATGAGCTTATAAAATCTTATTTTCCAAAATGTAGAAAAGAAACGGACACTAAAAAGATTCTCATTATTTACTGTCAGATTTTAGAAGCCAGCAACAGTGCAAATGTGACACAAGGTCACCTTTAATCTTTTAAGTATCTGTAGTCAACTAAATGCAACTGGTACCTTTTGCAGCAACAAAGTCCTTTGCTCACATAAATGCCTTCAATCAAAATGATTATGTATCATCTTCCATGGATCTCGGGACATTCAAGGTTGTCCTGCCATCTCAGCATGACATCTGCTCTTGGTCTGTCAGCTTTGGATCAGAGGCTAAAGACAGGGGCATCTTTAATTGTACTGAGAAACTGTCTTCTGCCAGCAGGGCTCTGAAGCAAAGCAGTTTATGCTATCATGTCAAGTTATGCCAGAGTCAATCAATGACTTAAGCAGCTGTTTTCTGACATACTGAGCAATGCATACAAATATTTTGGCCTAAATTTAAGATTTATGTATTTGCAAATAAAATTTCCATCCATTTGGATTACACATGTATAACAAAGTAATATAATACGCATACATAATGAAGCAGGTAAGAAACAGGTACAGTAAGATTTCTGTAGAACTAATGAACTGAATCTGTTTTAAATACAAAATTACCAGGTGCATATATTTATCATCAATACATTTGTTTTCAAATCATACACATTAACTAAGTGAATATTATTTGTTTCTTAGCTAGTCATATTTTAACTAAGTTCATACTTTTGAACTAAATCACATTCTAAGCAGTTTTAATAAATGCATTTTGATATAGATATACAGTAAATGAAATATGATTTATTGTGAAATATTTGAAATATGATTATATAAATAAAATCAAGTTGATGCAAATGGTTAGTAATCTACGCCACAATTTTTCTGAGTGCAGTAATCTAATAATTTATGTATGACTGACAAATATGCAACATTTATGTTAAACCTGTATAATCCAAATGGATGGAAGTTTTATATGCAATTCAATGCATAAATCTTAATTTTAGGCTTAAATATTTTTGAGTGCTAAGAACAATATTTTTTATGATTTAAAGGGATTGACACCTAGACCTCCATGAATTATGATCCAAGCTATTCTGTGTAAAATCTGTTCTAATGCAATTTTATAGAAATCAGTGCTTTATTGTAAAATGTGCTTTTATATGGTACAAAACATGTTACATTATTTGTAATTTTCACATACAGTATTTGTGCAGTACAACACTAATATCACTATTATTATTGGGTTCTATCCTAATTTGTCATTTTAAAAGCACCCACCACACACTGTATATACCAACCGGTACTAATGTACCAATCAGGTGCTGTTGCCACCATCTGTACAACTTGGTGGCAACAGTACAGCCACATATCTCATATGTTAGTCTGGAGTCCTGCCTAAAGACATAATAATCATTAGACTATGTCCCGACATTCTAATTATGAACCCATAATTCATCATGACATGAGTTCCTGGAGCCTCTTCTATTCGCTTTTATCATCAATCAACATGTCTCCAACTCATGAAATTTAAAAAAAAATCTGCTGACTGGCCTACAAGACCAAAACTGCCATTCAAAGAAGTAAACACTATTTCAACACGTCACTCACCTTCAGAAACCTGATTCAACCCCATGCCCAGAACAAACCAACTGCTTTGAAAGCCAGACGGCAGCCCTGATTGGATTCAGAGGGAGCCTCTTTCAATTTCTAAGTAATGAAATCCAAACTCATTAGCACAGGGAGAATCCCTTTAGCCAACCATGCAGAATGCCCCTATAACAGCCAGTCAGATTAAGACCCTAGAGCAGGCCTAAGACCATGCACCATGGAGCTCCAGTGCTGCCTAGCTAATTCAATAAGAGAGCCTTGAGCTCCTGGCTCTGTAGCAGGGTTGGCCTTTTCCAACACTAACTGCATTTGGATTTGCATTACAATGTTGCAACCAAAGAACTACCCATTTCATGCAACCTCCAAATCCAAATGGCATATTGCTGTGGAAATATTCATGAGCATTTTGATATGGTGCAGCAGTACATGTCGGGACTGTGCATCATAGTGGATGTTGAGATACTGCTGATGATAGATGCAAGTTGCTTTTAACTGTTAGAATAAGTTCTATGTCATAAAAAATTCATATATATGTATATACAGTACACAGCCTCTTCAGGCTGCAAGCCTGAAAAATCAAATGCACTTCTTGGTCAAAATGCTTTAATGTAAACACAGTCTGTTTGCCTTCAGTGATTGTAAAAAAAAAAAAAGCCAGATGTGCCAAGATATTGGATCTGTACTTTGAGCCTTGTATTGTAAATTCAGCCCAATAGACTTGCCCCTGTCTATTATGTTGTTAATATGAATTAAACACAAATATTGACCAGAAAAAGAGAAACTATTAATTATTTGTTCTTTGTTACAGTTTATTTGAGGAATTATTTGGATTTTTAAATATGTATTTAAAGAATATATTCCATTGTTTAAATATAATTTATTTAAATGTGAATTTGATTTATATTAAGATTTAACTTTATATTACTTTGTTTACTTTTAAATAGAGAAGTGTATTCAGTGGCACATTAGTTATTGCTGTTGTAAAAAAAAAAAAAATAATTTTCACTCCTAATGAAAGTTTAATATTGTGATACCTCAAGAATGAGCATTAAAAAAAAGGTCCTGCTGGTGCCTGTCCATATAATGGCAGCGAAAACACACCAGTATAACCAGCACATCAGTGAGCAGCAGACAGCCCACCCCGATGCTTTTCTCATCTTGGCTGGGGATTTCAACCACGCAGACTTAAAGAGTGTGTTTCCAAAAATACACCAACACATACGTGGTGTATATGTTGGTGTATAACCCCTTTTTGGTGCATAACCCCTTTTTTTTAAATTTGTGATAAGACCACGTATCACAGAGTGGTCCAATGCGACATGTGTTGTATATTCCAAGCTGTCTGGGGGTAACCAGCTTTTTATATGAAATGTAGCCTACATAAGTATATGCAAATGAACAATGTGTACTTTTTCGCTGTTACTTGCACCAAGATATACCTGTTTATTTGTCTGGAAAAATGACTTTAGACAGCTCCAGGCTTTTGTGAAAACTTCACATCATACTTAGGCAGTTTTGTGTTCCCGCTCAGATGAATTGAGCCCAGTGCATTATGGTCGTTGAAGTTTTCCTATTATTATTATTATTTTTTGCAAAAGGGAACACTACAGCCTTTCTTCTGTTTTCTCTAGTCATTTAGCACCGAGTAAATAAATAAATAAATAATAATCTTTAACAAATTTCACAAAAGCTGTTAATTGATGGACTGGAGTTATGTGGATTGCTTGTGGATTATTGTGATATTTTTATCAGCTGTTTGGACTCTCATTCTGATGGCACCCATTCACTGCAGAGGATCCACTGGCAAGCAAGTGATGTAATGCTACATTTCTCTAAATATGTTCTCTAAATTCATCTACATCTTGGATGGCCTGAGGATGAGTTACAGCAAATTGTATTTTTTGGGTGAACTATTCCTGTAAGTACAAAATAAATGATATACAAAATACATAAGGCATAGGCATTCAGTGTCTAGCACACATTACACACTTTACCCTAATGCATGCAGTCAGTTACTAGGTTCAGAGGACAATGTAGTGGCATGTTTGAGTAAGAAGAAAACTTATGCACTGGCCTAAATCCACTCAACAGGCTTACACAATTAACAGAAAAGGACATTCTGAACTCCAGGAATAATTGATACATGGCAGGGTGTGCTACGTACTGTACAACAGAATAATGGACAGGATATTTTTCTAGGCTCCTCATGAAGTGAAGCTCGCTGGGGATAAAGTGACTCTGTTCCATCAGCAATAAGCCATTCAATAAAGAGTATCATGTTGCACATTCATGGCAGGAGCTGTTGGAGATGTCAGACCCCACAGGGAGAGGTTTTTATTGTGAGCTCAAGCGCTTCTGTGATGCTAAATCGGCATGCTGCCTCCCAGGCCATTGTGCTTTGCCCACATCAGATGAGAAGAGGCTCTGTCAAGAGTTATCTTACAGTACTTACATAATCACATCACAGAACGGATGTCTTACTTTCAATACTTTCACAGGTGAGGCAGCTGGGAACCACAACTACTGTGTGAAATATGTTTGAATATAAAAACTCTGCTTTGCTGAACATTAAGTGTAAATAATGCATGTCTTTGCATTATTTGAAAAAAAAAAGGAAACCAAGGTGTTGTTATATTAAAGAAATACACCTCAAACACTTTTAGCAAAGTGTTTCATAAAAAAGTTGGTTAGGTTTAAAATGATAAAACAGACATACTGCTCATATTGAAAACAAAATTTGCAACTAAAGCAATGATATTCAGGAATTTTAAGTGTGATTTCAACCCAGCATAGTTGTCATCGCTAGTAGGAGAAAAAAGAGTGGGTAAGCACTAGAAAGAAAGAGAGAGAGACAAAACCCTGGAGGAAGAAAATATAGGGGGATCAGAAATAGATACTGAGTGGTTGTGCTTTAAACTCACGGGTCAAATCTGCTTGACCTTTGACACTGAGGTGAAAACCGTTCAGAAGAGCCATGGTCATATGGTCATAGCCATGCTATGGTGTGTGTGTGTCTGAGGACAGCAGGGATGATCGAGACAGCTGGTCTAAGCTAAAGGCTATATGCCGGGCTGCCAGATATGACCTAATGGCCTTGCTCAGTACCTAGGATGAGATATGCATTACAAATTTCCATTAACATATACTAGACTAGTTTTACTACCTACCAGGTTTGATTTATCTTTTTCTTTTTTTTTCAACTTCTTATCTTACCATACTTAGTACATACATGTAGACCATAGACCAAAATAAATAAATAAATAAATAAACATAAAACAAAGATTTATCTCAAGTAACATAGTAATTTTAAACATTTGGACATATAAAAATAAATATAATATGTTATATACTTTTTTTTTTTAAATTGAAAGATTTAAATGGTATAAAAAAGAAAAGAAAAGAAAAGAAAAGGTCAAACAAAATAGTTGTTTTTAACATTTGGGCATATGAAGTACTTTGTTTTTACTAGCCAGGTTTGATCGGTGACCTGGCAATATACTTTGTTAAAAAAGAAGTTGTTAAAGGGGTCCAATTACGCTTTTTCACTTTTTCAACTTTAGTTAGTCTGTAATGTTGCTGTTTGAGCATAAAAAAGATCTGCAAAGTTACAAAGCTCAAAGTCCACTTCAAAAGGAGATATTTTATTCAACAGAAATCACTTTTCAAAAACTACAACGAACGACTCGTTTGGACTACAACGCATATTTTCTGGGATTTGTGACATCACAAATATCGATGAATGGGACGAGACCTGGTTGAGCTGCACTAGAGAAGGCAACGATTGTTATTATCACTATGTTGGAGACACGCTTGCTTTCCAAAGGCAGACGAACTTAGAGTGATTACAATCATCCGGGTTTAAAAATAATGTAGAATATGTGAAAAATAATGTGTTTTTCGAACAACCTAGTATGAGAGCCTGTTCTAGTGCACCCCCAAAACAAAATCAAGACTTTGTAAAAGAGCATAATAGGACCCCTTTAAGGTACTAAGGTACTACTACTGCTTCTTAAGGTACTACATTTGTATATAACATGGTCAAAAATAATCAAATAAAATAAAAAAATTAAATTAAATTACATAAAATTAAATTAAATTAAATAATTGATTATGATTAACATTTGGGCATATGAAGAGTTACATAAAATCATTTACATGGTATCAGATAGAAAAAAAGTTGTACACACTGTGTACCATGACAACAATGATACGTGGACTACATACTCCTCACATTGTACATATCCACAAAATATTTTTTAAATCAAGGTTCCCATGGCATTATGCCCAAAAACCTACGGAAGTACAAATGGTTCTTTTTGGTGGTTGTTTGCACCAAAAAACAGAATGGTCAACATGTAATATTCCAGGCTTACAACAACTTATTGCCCTGAGGTAAAACTAAAATATGATATCAACAATTTAAAAAAGAAAAAAGTCATCAATATCAAATACACAAAAAGCATATAACCAGTATTACTACTCCTTTGAGAGCAAATTTCATTATCCATGCTTCTTCATTTGGGGACAGGGCAATATATACAGCCCACACTTGTGGGTGTGTGACTGTGCATGTGTGTCTATGTGTGTGTATGAGTGTTTATGAGGCACAAATGCATGTTGACAGGGGCAAACAGTGTGAATGTGTGTGAGGGCAGGGCTGTATTAAAGCTGTGTGTGTGAGGTCTCAGGGGCTCTGTTTGTGAATGTGTGTGTGAGGCCGAGATGTCATTGTGTGCCTGCTTCCATCTTGCCACCCTGACCATTACGATCCCCCGGCTGCCTATAAACCTTTCCCCCCATAAGAGGAAAGGTGAGGCAGCCGTTTTATTGAAATGTGAACAGAAATTAGAGCTGTTTCTACACATCTCAGCTCAGGACAATGTCAGGGCCCATTTCACAACTTCATACAGGCTAACCTTGACCCCCTGCTCTAAGGGCTTGCTAAAGGCCCATAATGTCACACCATTATTCTCTGCGGGCTAGAATGAGATGGTATCGGCGACAGTGCAGATGACCTGATAAACTGCACTCCACACACTGCTTGGCCACATAAAAGCCGTAAAACCCCAGCCCGGGGCTGAGCCTCGTAAATCACACCGCATTAGGGACTCAGTCGCAGCGGACAAAGCCTTTGCTGCTCATTTATGCAACATTCAGCTGAAGTTCTCAGTGTTACTGCTAGTTTGACTTTCATCCCTTCACTCTATTGCCTCTCAGGTAACACACAAATGTCACAGCAAACATCTTTTGACAGCTTGTCCCTGTCTCACCCTTCATCTCTTCACATGCCAGTTTCTGACACGCTAACGTGATGATGTCAAACCTAAGGCTCATGGGTCTAAAGGCAACTTCCTGTTATTAATATTTCAGGCTTTAGTGCTATACTACGTACTATAGGCCAGGGTTATTTTCATAAACAAGCTAAAAGCATAATAATAATAATAATAATAATAATAAAAACAGAAATAAAATAAAATACAAAACATTCAACATGTCTCATTTCATCTAGCTGACAAGGCAGCATTTCTCATTTTTGTCAAGTGACAAAAACATGTAACAAGTGTAACCACAGCCATATCACCCTGTAGCCCAAGACTGGTTGCCCACTGAAGCTAAGCAGGGTTGAGCCTGGTCAGTACCTGGATGGGAGACCTCCTGGGAAAACTAGGTTGCTGTTGGAAGAGGTGTTAGTGAGGCCAGCAGGGGGTGCTTATCTTGTGGTCTGTGTGGGTCCTAACGCCCCAGTATAGTGACGGGGACACTATACTGTCAAAAAGCACCATCCTTCGGATGAGATGTTAAACCGAGGTCCTGACTCTCTGTGGTCATTAAAAATCCTATGGCACTTCTCGTAAAGAGTAGGGGTGTAACCCCGGTGTCCTGGCCAAATTGCCACCACTGGCCCTTGTCTATCATGGCATCCTAATAATCCCCATCCACTTGATTGGCTCTATTACTCTCTCTCCTCTCCACCTGTAGCTGGTGTGTGGTGAGCGCACTGGCGCCGTTGTACTGTGGCTGCCGTCGCATCATCCAGGTGGATGCTGCACACTGGTGGTGGTTGAGGAGACCCCCCCCACCACACACACGCATGATTGTAAAGCGCTTTGGGTGTACAGCAATACACAATAAAGTGCTATATAAATGCATCATTCATTCATTAATTCAAGAGACAAAAACATGTAACATGACATCAAGTAAAACAACTGAAAATATAAACAAAAACTCGAATAGTATATCAATGACACTAAAAATAACAGTGCCTAAATAACCTGTTGATTATTTGAACCGCTTCTGAATATTTTGAATAAACTTTATTAATAATGGTTATAATCTAAATGATTTGTTTTTAAAGCAATGCCAAGTTTTCCCCAGAGTTATTAAAACATAATGTAATATGAAGTTAACCTGATGAAATATATATATATATATATATATATATATAAAAGTTTTTACGTTCTTCTCCAGTGAGTACTCAAGTTGTACTTAAATTGAGTTTGACACCCTTGTACTTGCTTTAGTCTCTCTCTATCCCTCCCACTCTCTTTCTCCTATTTGCTCGATCATCCACACGTTCCCAGTGGAAAAGAGTTATACAAGGCCTTGCACTTCAAAAGGCAGTGCTAAACTTGGAAGCAAGGCAAAACAAACAAATGCAACAAATATATGCATTAGAGTTGACACATGCTGATGAAACTGACTGGAAACACTTTCAAAGCCGCAGATGGTTTGGAGCACACGCCCTCATTTATGACTGACCAAAATTTTTTTCTTTTTTTTGTAATAAATCTAATAAGCACATGCGTGGACACACTTACAATAAAGTAATCATGGTATTACATTGTATTCTGTACATCTATATAAAGGCACCTTTATATATTACATTATATATTATATGTTATATATTACTTTCTTTTTATTTCAGAAAAGAAAATTGCCTATAATATCTGGAAATAATACATATTTAATTTAATTATATAGAAAACTCCAAGAAAGGCGTAATAATGGAAAATTATGGAATATAATGGCAAAACATTACTGATTGGTTCATAATTATCAACCCATTCTTACTGATGCCACCAGGACCTTTCGACAAAACCTCATGTATTTTAGCCAGTTATATCAATTTACTGAGCTGACAAGTTTAAAAAGTTACCAAAGTAATTTCACAACAAAATGTCACAGAAAATTAAGTGTTTATGTTTTTAAGGCATGAGAATACATGTAAATTATAAAAGACTTTATGATATAGCATTATCAGATATAGTGACTCTCAGATATTGGCATGTGTGCATAAAATATCTATAAAATCAGAAATCTCAACATAAAAGACATCAGAAGCATCCCAAGATCACATTCATTGATAATCTGTTCTTTCTTGGCACATTACTATAAAAAAATTTCCTCAGCCAGTGGGATTTCTCTTGGCCAAGCTGAAACCTGGCTGTTTTTCCTTTTTTTCTTTTATTTTCAGCCAATTTCCTTTGTTGGCAAAGTGCCAGTGTATCTGCATATGACATTTCTGCATGCGTGCGAGTAATTTGTTATATTAATTGGTCCGGATTGTCTCTCCAACTCTGCCCCTGAAGAGACAGAGCAAGACACAGAGAAAATAAAACAGAGGAGGGGGAAAGAGAGAGGGAAAGAGTCAAGGTCGAATAGCTGTGTGTTAGGATTTATTTGCTTTTCATGGTGGTATAAATTCTTTTGTGACACACACTTATTCACATTCACAAACACACTCTTACTCTTTTCATGCACTACTGTCCACTGGGCCTTTTCTGAGTCTGTATGCGTGGTTTGTTTGCAATCAGAATGTGAGGAAATCCGTTCTTTTGTCTATATGTAAATCTGACCAAATAAATCCTCATTCGTACAGCATATGATGTCATGGCTGAGCAAACACATAATTGGATGAGAGGCAATGAAGTAAGCAGTAAGCTGACAGCAGCAGAATCAATGTAAATTCTTAGTTCATTAAGTGCGTACACACAATTTCTGCGTAAACATACAAAAATAAAGTACGTACATGCGTACTAGTCTCCATGATAATGAGCTTTGCATGTCTAAAAAGCACAGACCCTAAGCTTTCCCAACTCATAAATTGACCTGGGGTCACCCACCATGTACACAATCAGACTAAAGCTTTTAGAATCAGAGAAATCTTAGCTAAGCCTGAGACAGAAGCTTTGCTGGTCTTATCCATCCCTAACAATGTATATACCTGACACACGTAATGGATTGGTGCTTTTTAGGTCACTTTTTAATTAAAATCTCTTACATATCATATGTGAGCAGCTAAGCTAGCAGTGAAAAGTTCATGTGTGTGTATGCCAGATACATTTAAAGTAGAATTACTGCCTCAGCACAACAGAAGGACTGTCAGGCCAAGTTATTGGTATTGAAATCATCTGCTCATTTAAAAAAAAAAAAAAAA
>NW_015555925.1:218664-225281 GCF_001515605.1 Sinocyclocheilus anshuiensis | reverse complement strand
TTTAAAAAAAAAAAAAAAAACACTAGTGGTTGAGAAACATACATTAAACAGACCTTGAGGGAAACCTAAGGACCGCTAATGCACAGCTACCGATAACAAGACAAACATAAACAGTAACGTAGCTGCGCCCATGGCAGTGTTGCCTATCAGGAAGCACGTTAAGGGTTCTCATAAAGTGATGGCGAATAACTGCAGACAAGGTATCATAGTGCCAAAAGCATTCTCATTGAATTAATTATTGTGAAATGAACATTTTGGCTATTTTGAACTTGCATTATTATGCCGTCGTAAAGGAAGCATTGGATGCTCAGTACAAATAACAGCTCATCACTCTATAGTCAACATGCAGACATACTAGATACTAATTCCTCTTTTTTATAGTATATAACTTAAAAGATCCACAAATTAGAGTCTTTCTTGTCAGTGCTGGATAGTTAGCTAGTACATGTGTAGTGGTTGCTCCATCATTTTTAATGTGTGTAAAAATACTGGCCATACAGTAATGAGTGTCTTGGCTTCATGCCTGTACTTTCCACACTGGCCATTTCATATCAAATATTTGAGTAAGATTAGGTGGCAAACTGCCAGAGGAAATCATTCACAATGTGTGTGTGTCTGTGGGGGTTTATTTTGCTAAACTTTAAGGACCAATTTGTCCCAAGACATTAGCTAAATCTGACACAACCTCCCTATGGGCACATCCAGGGACATGCTCATTTGGAAAAACAATTAATAAAGCAAGTTTTTATTTTTAATGCTAAGTTTATTTTGGGTTTATATGTAGGTTAGTTTATAGTAGTTAGGATTAGCTCTATAAAAACAACTGTGTGCAGTAATACATAGCTAACAAATGTTTTTTTTTTATATTAAAAAGGCCAATAAGAAATACCTGACCATGACATTTTTATCCAGTTCAAGTTCAGAGACCCTTGATACGGAAAGAATGATTAAAAGGCGCATATGGTCCATGTTCATAATTTATATTAACCTCCCTGTTTTACAATGCAAACGTGCATGCAATCTAGAACAACGTCAACTGTGGCTAATTCTACTCCGGATCACCTTATCAACAACGGTAAAACTAGCTAAACAGCTTAAGATCGTCCACGTCATATTAATCAGAGCTTGATTAGCCCTGTGCTAAGAGAAGGCAGGGGATCCTTTAAGGAAGATTAATGCGTTTTAGAGTGCAACTGAGGCAACCTTAATGCGATTGCTATCTCTTTAATGAAGAAATTGTGTAATCAGAGGGAGAAAGCCAGAGAACTAGAGAGAGAAAGGGGGAAAGAGAGAGCATCTGCTCTTCTTAGGCATTAAAGCTCAGATGAATTATTCCAATGGCGCACGAGGACAGCTTGGCACTAATATCACGTAAAATATACAGTCAAAAAGTAATCCTAAGCATTCTAAGTATAGAATGTGATGAATAGTTCCGCCATTCATTATGCCTGACCTCATCTGCTCTCATATTAACTGTCCACTCTCAAGAATTCAGCGCTACAGCTACCCATAATGACTAGGCTTGAGGCCTGTATGACCAAGCAAAATGCCAAATTTGAGCTTGTGCTTGCAAATGACCTTAGATGGATGAAGATAGAGGAAGGGAAAAAAGGGCTGTGGAACAAAGGCCATAGAGTGAGCAGCTCAAAGATTATTACATGGTACATTGAAGCATGTGATTGTGTGCAGCTGAGAGGCTGCGGAAGAAAGCACTGGTCATTTTCACTGGGTCATCTGGGACACCAGGTCAGCCAGTGGGGAATTCCATGAGGCTGCAACATGACCTCAGGAGAGAACGTGTGCATGTGTGCTTGTGTATATATGGAGGTTAAAGTCAGTGCTTGGGGGCATGATTGAGAACCGCTGTGTGTGTCATGGGAAACAAAGGCTAGGAGGGACAGAAATATACAGAGAGAGAGAGAAAAAGAAAGAGTGACAGATATAGAGCTGACTTTTCAACACAACAAAAATAAGTACTCCTTCAGCCAAAGCAAAGAAATTTAAAATTATTATTTTTTTTAAATGTGACAGCTCAGCACACTGCTAAAAGAGAAAGAGAGAAAGAAGAACTGGAATGAGAATAGTTGAGTAAAAACAAAAGAGAAAAACAGCATGCCGTGGCCTTGAGATTATCTAGAGTTTGGACAGCTTGGTCACTCTGTTTCCAAAACCTAGTAAGCTGCCTCACTCCCAGCTGCCAACACAGGCATCTGTTTTTTAAAGCAACTTAGCAACATACTAATGCTAAACACTTTTAAAATGATTACACTTCAATTTTAAAGGGACAGTTCACCCCAAAATGAAAATTCTGTCATTAATAACTCATGTTGTTCCAAACCTGTAAGACCTTCGTTCATCTTTGGAACACAAATTAAGATATTTTTGATGAAATCCGAGAGCTTTCTGACCCTCCATAGACGGCAACGGAACTACCACGGTCAAGGCCCAGAAAGGTAGTAAGGATATCGGTAAAACAGTCTATGTGACATCAGTGGTTCAACCTTAATTTTATGAAGCTATGAGCAACTTTTTGTGTGCAAAGAAAACAAAAATATCAACTTTACTCAACAATTTATTCTTTTCCATGTCAGAATTTGACGCACGTTCATGAAGTCCCTGACAGTGACAGAAATACCATAAGAGTGGCTGTGACCCTTCCTAAACTGTCGTCATACCCTTCTCCTTGCTTACTTGTATTTGCCCACTTTCCTTTTTGTTTCCTCTCTCTCTTTTTCTTTAGAGCCCATGCTAACAGACACAGTGAATCCATCAGCATTTGACAAGTGCAGTCATCCAAGAGAGAGTGAGCCTGATGTGGCCCCCAAAAGATTGCTCTTTAAACGCAATGTTTTGCCAACAAACTTTACCAAGCTTGAACATATTAGGGCCAAACTAGACAGCTGGAGGCACAGGAGGGGTCAGTTGTTTGCTAAAGCACTCTAGGGACATTACTGGCTACCTCCAAAAAGAAAGTCATACATAAGCTGATGGGTTATCGTGCGAATGGATGCATTCTAACCTATTTTTTGCTCTAGTTGCTCTTTTGTGTTTTGTATGAATCACATTTTTGGCTGTGAAGAGGTTCACTCTGCTTGTAGGCCACCCATCCAGGCTCCTTTGCCCTCTGACCCCAGTTAATGTAGCCTTTAGTGAAAGAGATGATGAAACCATTAGAAAAGAGAGCCTGTGCTCACAGTCTCTGCAAATTCTGAGTTTATTTATCCACACAAATTCACGAGGATGCTCGAGGGCTAGTAGTACTATGCATGTAAAATATGCAAGTGGAATAATTTTTTTTTTCTATTGTTCAAAATTATTATATTTTTAAACTGAAAGTTAATATGCTACCATTCAAAAGGTGTCAATACAATTTTGTTTTGAAAGAAATTCATAATTTTATTTATCAAGAAAACATTAAATTGATCATAAGTGACAGTAAAGAGATTTTTAAGGTTACAAAAGTTTTCAATTAAAGAAAATGCTTTTCTTTAGAACTTTCTATTCACCAGAGAACCCTGAAAAAATATATCACTGTTTCCAGAAAATACTAAGCAGCAAATGTGCTATCAACAATGATAAATAATATAGAAAGTTTTTAGGCACCAAATTAGCATATCAGAATGGAGTAATGGCTGCTCAAAATTCAGATTTGCCATCAAATGAATGAATTACATTTGAAAATATAATAAAATAAAATAAACAGTTAATTAAATTGTAATATTTTACAGTATTACTTGTTTTATTTTTATATTTTAAATAAACAATTATGTTAATAAATGCAGCCTTGGTGATCATAAGACATTTCTTTCAAAAACATTAAAAAATAACAGTAACAGTAGTGTATATGACAGCCAATCGAATTAAATCACTGAATATAGTTTAGGGGTAAATGTTTCTGACCATGACTGTTAGTTCTAAGTAAGGCTCAAGCTTGCCACTGGAATCATTACTCCTAGTCTTGCTTTGGGGCTAAGGTTATGACCCCACAGCAGCAAGAGAAGGTCACACCAGAACCCATAAATCTATGTATGTGTCCATGGATGGTGCATTTATAAGCTCTAAGTTCTAGTCTGTTACTTCACCCCAAACTAAGCCTCTGTATCAGAGACTGCGTTGCCCAACGTTTCCAGTTACCTTTTAAAATGAATTTTGACCAACTTAAATGCTGAGCTCTGTCTCTGAGAGAGAAAATTGGGTACAAACAAATTTATGTTACACTGTGAATTAAAGTATTTGTCAGCTTTGTTGTGAACCCATATGTTTATCCATGCTTGCTGATTTACAAACCCAAAAATGCTGTGCTGCAAATTCTGAAATTAATGTACATCATTCATAATTGCTCAAGTTTGCCCAAAGTGAGTTGCTTAAGTGCATCAAAATGGAAACCATAAATCCTCCACTGTATTGTGCTGAACTGATATAATTCACATTTAATGTACTCCTTTATTATAAAAAGCTGAGGCTAATGTTAACCTCCTAGGACTACCTGGGACTCCAGACATCTAATAAACCTATATTAATTTATATTATATTGCAGAAGTTCAATGACTGAAACTCAATGTTTGGATTCTAAATAATGAAAGTAGAGAGTGTCGAGCCAGAAGATCCATAACAACCGAGCTTCATCAGGCCTGCATCAATGCAAGTACCTATAGATGCAAGTATCGTGAACTATTACTAATTATTTTAGCCCTCACAAGCTTACCATGAAAATGTATTAAGTCCTCATCAACCAACCACTTTTATCAACCTCTCTTCCTTACACACACACACATTTAGGCCTACACCCACAGAAGACTTTCACATCTACTTCCAGAAATGTCCATCCTCAAAGACAAACATAACTTGTTTGGACAAAATCAAAAATCTATAGATAATTATGATAATTCTTTATAATTAACCCTAGCTATCAGTGCCAATAAAGCAAAAATGAATGGAATATAAAAACCCACTGGTTTCTTTAAAAGGAAGAATTGGGTGATGCAGTAAGCTTACAATCATAATCCCAAAAATGTGTTATTAAAAATACAAAGTACACAAATAAAAAATCATCCAAGAAGATAAACCTACAGAAGATTAATAAAATGATGAGAACCTCTGATATCCTACCTGGAGCAGCTTGTATCTCCACTAGGCCTCCAACCATGATAAGTGCCTCAAGAATCTTTACATGATGTTCTGGGTTTACATCCGCACTGGAGCGAGAGAAAGACATTTTAAGAGTGAGTATATATATATATATATAGTCATGCCATGGTTAGAAGTGAAGCTGGACCTAAACAAAAGCTCTAATAACTGTTACTCATGAAACATGGAAAGTTCAGACAAAAAAAGTCAAACTTACTCTCTCACACACAATACACATCAAGAATTAAGTCGGTCATAATACACACGTCTTGTCATGAGTTGCAGCAGCTGATCTACTTGGTGAACTGTTGACTGCTTGTTTACGGTCAAAACTCGATTGGATTTTTAGAGGCGAATGTTCATTTGCTTATGTATTCAGCTGTAATTCAGGTCCTGTGATGCCTCAATGACCTCAGGTAGTGTGTGAAGCTGATGACTAACCAGAAATGACTGCTTCTGGCATAATGCACTCCCTCTCCCTCCTTTCCCTCTTTCTCTTTCTTTCTCTGCCTGAACTGCCCCAGAGCCATAAGACAATTGACAGGCCGCTAAGAGCAGGGAAAGTCCCAATGGAGACTCTTGGCAGAGGGACAGAAAAGCAGCTCACAATCGAATAAGAGCAAGGCGACTTAATGGACTACAATGTGCTGACTGAGTTTGCAGTGACTGACTTGCACACTACTCTTTATTATGTGCACTAAAGTCCTTCATTCAGGAGGGCGCTTTATAGAAGGTGTGATGTCACCATCTATTTAACTGTAATGAGATATAAATCTAAAAAATGCCAAACTAGCCAAAAAGTACTATGGTACATATTATTTGGATTTTTTTGTTTTGTTTTAAAATGTAATTTATTCCTGTAATTGCAAAGTTGAATTTTCAGAAGCCATTACATTAATCAGTGTCATACAATCCTTCAGAAATCATGCTGATTTCATGCTCAATAAATATTTCTGATTATTATTCATTTGAGAGTAACTATGAGGTGCCTCTACAACCTCTTTTCCACAGTCAAGAACCACAGGGATCACAATGATCCATTAAAAAAAAAAATTCCATAGTTATTAAAGGTGCAACAATAATATGATCATGTACTATAGTCTGATACAGAAGTCTGGTACATAATAACAGTCAGGTTACATAAATAGTGAGTTATCAACATTCACTCCTGGTACTCTTCAAATGGCAAGTACAAGGGATTGTAACAGTGCAACACATTTATTAAGCATTCCCATCTGTTGTATGTTATATGCTGTTCCTCTCAGGAGATTGTACTGGAGCTGCAGCCATTAAGGGCTGTCTTACAGTGGGCTGAGGGACAGATCAGGAATAACAGCTCCCTCATCTCTTTCTGCTCCACTTTAATTAAACTAGGGGAATAAAGATAGGCTTCGACATATGTTCCACTGAGTTTTCTGCTGAAACAAAGAACATGGATGCACATGCATGTTTTTTCCGCAAGAGCAACCACAAGATTGAACATGATAATA
>NW_015555925.1:201440-218538 GCF_001515605.1 Sinocyclocheilus anshuiensis | reverse complement strand
ACACCTGTGCAATAATCATGCTGTCTAATCAGCATCTTGATATGCCACACCTGTGAGGTGGATGGATTATCTCGGCAAAGGAGAAGTGCTCACTAACACAAATTTAGACAGATTTGTGAACAATATTTGAGAGAAATAGGCCTTTTGAAAAATGGGGGCAAAAACAAAAGTGTTGCTTTTATAATTGTGTTCAGTGTATATATATATTGTGATGCAGCCAGTCTAGAACGATAATGACATTTAACTCAAGCCCAAATTATAGTTGTTTATTTTGTTACATAATTTGACATTATTAAATTATCTTAGCCTCTTATTCTGCATATACACTAAAAATATATTTATATTGAAACAGTTTTCATTCACAAATAATTACAAAAGAAATGGTTAAAGTGCTAGCCTAAAATTGCCCTCGAGTCCATTGTCTATGAGCACCCACAAGGACAATGCAGTTATTGCGACAGCTTCCAACATATTGATGAGCTCCTTTGAGATGGGGTTTCCCACAGCAAGGAGGCCAGCATCTGTGATTCAGGCTTATTTAAGCTAAAGTGTACCCTGGTGGCACAGCTAAGATATGTGCATTTCATCCCTAAGTCCCCTACACACAATGAATATTTGTCTTCATCAGCCAGAGGAACACGGATACAGTCTGGATATCAATGAGGGACATCATCCAGTCTGGAAAGTACAGAATGAGGGGGAATTCACTAAGCATGAACTGCTGATACTGCTGTTTATTCACTATGTATGCCTGGTTATAACTCTTGTCACCATCATTTGAGGAATTAACGGTCACTATAATTGATAACAAAAAGTACACAAACACCTCTTTTAAACAAAATTTTCTACATGCTTTTCCACATGCAATGTTCTAGGACTTCAAAAATGAAGGAATTTAATTCATACAGACATAATACATACAATGTCGAAAATTATGATTGCACACAAAAAAATAAAAAAATAATAATATATATATATATATATATATATTATTTATTAATTATAAATTAAGAATATGTTTAAATAAATAAACAAACATGAATGAATAAATTTAATTCATTGAGAGATGATACATGCAATGTCTGCAATTATTATATGCAAAAAGTATAGATTATTCATATTAAATATCTATAATAAATGTATAATATAATATATACATAATGCAGTATATGTTTAAATAAATAAATACATAACACAAATCAAGGTCTTATAAATATATTTAAAACATTATATTTATGAGACCTCATACATAAGCCAAATGTAGCCATTATATTATATTATATTATATTATATTATATCAAAATAAATTCATTTATTCATCTTTTTGTTTTTGTGTTGGTTGTTGAAAATTAAAAAAGTGTCATGCAACAAATCACAGCTAGTGAAAAATAATATTAAAATAAATTGTATAGTAAGCTTTCTTCATCATTTGATAAAATGTTTAACACCGACTAGTCGAATTCGACTCGACTTTCATCACATAAAAGTCGACTTCAAAAAATCATAAGTCGTTCGACCCCTAGTACACATTATTTTCTAATTTCCCTTTCATTTTTGTTCATTTGACTGTTTCTAATAGTCATAATTCAGTGTCAATGGTGTCAGCTTGCAAACAGGCCAGTCCTGCAATACACTCAGTAAATATTACCTGCCACAACACTTTCAATGTAAGTAAAGATTACTGCCTAAAAGCGTTAGGCAGTAACACTTACTGCCTAACGTAAGTAATCTTCATCCTTTGAGAAAATGTTTAACATGTACACATTATTTTCTCATTTCCCTTTAATTTTTGTTCATTTGAATGTTTCTAAATAATAGTCATAATTCAGTGTCAATGATGTCAGCTTGCAGACAGGCCAGTCCTGCAATACACTCAGTTAATCTTACCTGTCAAAACAACTTTCAATGTAAGTAAAGATTACTGCCTAAATGCTGCTCTCACACCCCCCAACAAACACACAGACTCAATCCCCTGCCAACCGCACTTCCTGCATGAATTATGATATGAACAAAGCCATTAAGGTGTGGTTAAGGCGCTTCTCCCATAGTGCTTATAGAAGATAAGTGCTAAGAGGTCAAAGGTTATGAGCAGTGGGTGGCAGGGGGTCGAATGATGAATGTCTGACAAACTGCCGTTCAGAAAATGGGTCACTACTCTGACCTTGGCATGAGACTCACTGACCATTGATACAAGAGGGTTTCTATCCCTCTTCTATGCATACACTCAGTAATACATGCACAGACACACACACAGACACCCATGCCCCCAGTCTGGAGCCGGACAGTCCCACCAACCGCTGCCTCGTGGAGATTACCGATAGAGAGTGACCCCTGTTCAATAAAGGCCAGCGTCATAGGCTGCAGGCCACGGCTGGGAACTTGGCCGAGTCCATCTGGACTCAGCACGACACAACCGGGGGAAGGGGAGCCCTGCAGACGGCCAATCGCATTCCTGGAAGAGGGCATACTGGCTCCTGGCCAGCCAGATGGGCACCGGTGCTCAAGGCATGAGAGTTAACACTGAGTAATGCTCTTAAAATTAGACTTGGACACTCAATGGGACTCAAAACTTCTACCAGAAAAATAACTTTTTGCACTTTGCTTCCACTAAATAAAATTGTCATGCTTTGGGAAGCAATACATTGTCAAGTTGATTTGTGTTAGATTAAAGCTTGAAATTAATTTGATTGTTCTACCCTTAAGTCATGCATCATAAAACTCCTGGAGTTTTGGATAACATGATATTTAAAAAAAAATGATTTAATAGTTTGAATTGGTGTGTTGATTAAATTAAGCATATCAAACAAAAGCATGCTTGATTTCACAATTAAATGGATTTTATCCAGGGAAGAGGGAGGTAGAGTTTGGCATTGTTAAGGGCATCCCATGACAAAGGGACTTTCCACGAAAGCTTACTTGCTATAATAGCCCATTGATTCTTTAAGAACGGTTAATGCACAAATGCTAAACATGCCATATGGCAAATCCTACAGTGAGTTTGCACTTGAAGACTCACTGACCCAATATATCAATATTTCATTTGAAATTTTGCAGTTCATTTATGTAACTTATATACTGTACCAGTGCCAGCAGAACTGAGGTTGGAAAATTAAATTATTTGGTATAAGCCAATCAATCAAGTATGTTCCTATTGCAGAGATCACTAAATGAAACTAATTAACTGCAATTAGACTTGCCACTCTATGGGACCAATCATGCAAATCAATCAAGACAATGAATGAGTATATTGCAGATTGAAGATATGAACAATCGACAATATGTTTAGTCAAAAAGAAGATCAAGTCTTGAAATTCTAAAATTGAAAGTAAATAAATCAATCATAAAAAACTGCCAAAATGTTATCTTAGGCTGGCCACACACTAGACGATTTTCAAATCTTAAAGGGGTCATATGATGCGATTTCAATTTTTCCTTTCTCTTTGGAGTGTTACAAGCTCTTGGTGTATAAAGAAGATCTGTAAAGTTTCAAAGACTAAAGTCTCAAATCCAAAGAGATATTCTTTATAAAAGTTAAGAGTCAACCACTCCTATCTAAAACGGCTCATTCTAACACGCCCCCACATGTCTACGTCACAATGTGTTTTTTTAACCTTAAACCGCATAAACACATTTCATTACACCAAATACACAAAATAAAGTTATTTTTAGCAATGTCATATGACCCCTTTAACTGATTTTAAAACCATGGGACACCACAGACATGAAGACAGTTTCAACCAATTTTTAGCCTTATAATCCTTTTATTATATTATAATTTTATTATAATATAATAAAAGAACAATCGACGTTGTCAGCTAGCTCTCCTTGCATGCGTTCTGTTCACAGTGAAAAACTAAGTATAAAAAAAAGAATATGGGTGATGTTCTTTCTCAGTACTCTGCATTCGTGGCATGTTTGTGAAAGCCAAGTTTCAGCTATAGAAGCACGCAAAATCTGGTATGTGACGCTCTCATTGGATATCACGTCAAGAGCCGTAGATATCAAACATGTTTGAAACATTTGAGTTCAGGGACGCTCTGTCTCGATCGGGAGCAGTTAAATAATCGCAATGACACCAAACAATAGAGGATTTTTGGACAAAAAGTCATTTGCGACAAACCGCGAATCGGGCCACACCCCCTGATCGTTCAGGGGTGCAAATCGGGCTAATCGGCCTTAAAATCCTCTAGTGTGTGGCCAGCCTTAGTATGTATTTTTGTCATTTTCAGTAAAAATATCTAAATGCCTTCAAAACAAGATACATTTAGCTGAGATTTGAAAATTAGATGTATTACATACAAAGTTCACGCCTAAAACATGAAGTTGTCAGCAAGTTATGAAAAATACATTTATTTAAAACAGCATATTTTTTTTTGCATCTGAAGCATTTTTTTTTGCATCTTATCCTTAAATACTATTCAACCAGTATATTTAAGGATACAAGTCGTCTTA
The DNA here is from genome assembly GCF_001515605.1 of Sinocyclocheilus anshuiensis. NCBI lineage: Eukaryota > Metazoa > Chordata > Actinopteri > Cypriniformes > Cyprinidae > Sinocyclocheilus > Sinocyclocheilus anshuiensis. The sequence continues at coordinate 214,086 of NW_015555925.1, read as the reverse complement.
AGACCGCAATAATTTTCAGGCATCAGAAACATGATGTGGCAATACTCAGCGAGGGTCCTTACAAAGTCAGGCAACACTTATGAGCAACCAGGCATGTCTAAAAGATGGGGCAGACTGTGTATGCTTGTTTCATTGTCAGTGGGTGTAATGCAGAGCGAGGTCAGAGAGAGATGGTGTGAACCTACCCTCCGGCATAGTAGTGCCCCCACTAATACACACACACACACTCTCTGCCTCTTTCTAGAACACTACTTCTGTTCTCGGCCTCTCTCAAGCCTCTTTCTGCCCACTGAACATTTTGAGCATTTATATGTTGAAGAGGACAAACACACCCACCTATTTTAGTTGTGCATTTTAACCAAGGAGAATTTAAACCTTTAAATTCTGACATAATTTACTTGCTCGTATGTAGTTTCAAGCCTTTATGACTTGTTTGAAGAATTGTACAGGATGGTAATTATAAACAATGGAGACAGGTTTTCAAGCTTCAAAAATTATTAAAAAGCTTCAAAAGGTATCATAAAAGTAATATCTTTCATTATTCACTGCAAAATGTACTTCCATCATACATTTACTGCACCTTTATATAGATTTTTGCAAAGTTAGAGTTCATGAGAGATCAGTGTTGACTAATTTAGAAACAAATCCACTGAACACTGATCCATTATCACTCCAATTTCAGTTAATTGACTGCTGAGCTCCAGAGGACAGCTTACCCTGAGCAGTGTAGACCAGCTCACTGTACACTACAGCTGGGATGAGCAGGCAGGGCAAGTCCTGAATGTAACTCTTAAGTGTATCAGCCAATGTGGACAGTTCATATTCCTCAAAGTCCACTGCTGCTGGGTCTGAGGGAGAGAGAGAGAAAGAGAGAGAATGGTTAATTATAGACACACAAAGTGCTTTCTCCATTATTTACCCTTCCAAACCATGTGCCCTTGGCGAAACCCTATAACGATTCACTTACAGTGGTGGTCAGATCCCCTGACCATTTCTGCCCCCTCTGGGGACAATGATCCAGTCACAAGCTTAACAAAGAGAGTAAATTTGAGTGGAAGTCTCCCGGTCAATAACTCAAAGCCTCGGATAATGGCAGCTTGGTAGACGGCAATTATACAGTAGTAATTTTAAAAGGCCCTTCATTGTGCTAAAATTATAATGGCATATTGATGTATTGGAAAGGTGTAAAAGGTGCTGACAGATCTCTCACATATTTCAGATCACAGCTTTTTCATTTATGCTTTAAGTATAATTGCAGATATATAAATACTTTTTACTGTACAATCCACAATGCCTGCAGAATGTCGGACAGTGAAAACAAGTTTTTAGGAAGTGAATAATGTAGGAAAAAATGTAGACAATCAGAAGCGTGTGAGTAATTTTGACACGTTCATTGCACGTTTTGGACATCTGGATAGTAACTATAAGTCTCTAGTTGCTGAGACTTCAGCTTAAAAAAACTAATTCATGAATCATTCATAATTCATCTCTCTCCTTTCTGTACTTAAAGGAAGTAAATGGGTAGTGTAGGTAAAATAAGGACAGTATTTTAACAGGAAAACAAAAAAGATTTTTACAAGATCTGTTGAAAAAATATATGCATAGCCAGATCGTGTTACACAGTTTTTGTTTAATTCATGTTATTTATTTATGTATTTATTTATATACTGTTTTTAATTAATGGCTGTATTCAAAGTTTGCTTGGGTTCAATTTAAAAAAAAAAAGAAGTATATTATTATTAATACATATTTTAGGATAGGAGAGTTTAGGATATTGTTGTGTTGTGTAATGGTATTCACATTAGTTACACATTCTGACTAGCAAGTTCAAGTCCACCTGAAAAAAAAGTTGTTATATTCATAAATAATTTAATTCACTGGTATTCAGCACTGAATTATTTGAATAATTTAAATAAAAATAAATAAATAAACTTCTGTCATGACAACTCTCGGAGGGATTGGCATGGTAATGTACATGACAATGTTAATGTATTTGGTCTTGGCGGAATAGATCTGCTACGCTGCTGCTGCGGCAGAGCAAGTACCGAGACTTGCTACTGCCAATACATCCACAACATTCTGCTTTGAGTGTGTAAGAAATATTGCTGCTGCAAATACAACATACATGAAATAACCCCCATATAGCATACATGAATCACCTCGTAGCAGATTTATACAGGTGGAGCTGGGGAACGTGGAGGGTTTCTGAAGCAAGCTGCCACTGCTACGGCAAGCACTAGTCATATATTTGAATGTTGAGCAGCGAGCTCATTGGCTACCGATACAGGAGAGAACCAATCAGCTGTGCCCTGTGATAATGATGTCATTAGGTCAGATTGAGTTAGACCTATCGGACTGCGCCATCTAGAGTTTCATGCCAGAACTCTGTATATCTTTGCCAATTCTAATGAGATTAACACTGGAGTTGGCCAGTTGTACACCAACAGGAAAGCTCTGAAACAGAAAGAGGTCAAGTGCCATTTGAAAACCTGAGGAGGTGCTTGAATTCATTCACCTCTCCTCACCTCCAACATCCTATGCCATTTTAGTATAAGAAAAGTGACTGACCCCCACGGCTAAATTGTAATTGCATTGATCGTCCCTCTGACTAATTGTAAAATAAAGTTTCCCTGTGATCAGGTTCTAGTGAAATCAAAAACCTATTAAGCTTTGCTAATGACCTTCTCTCTCCAAATGTGAATAGTTTGTTGACTTGCCGTTATGCCTGCATCCAATGCAATTCTTCAGGATATTCTAGGTATTCCAGATGAACCAGATAAGTAATACAAACTGCTTGGGAGGGACTTACAATGGCAGAAGGTGAAACCATAAACAGACCATAAATTACCCATTAAGCCCATATCAGAGTAACAGGAAAAAAAAACAAAAACAAATGTTAAACATCAAAAATAAATGGAATATTATTTGTTGAGTCTTTTTCATGAACATACTTTGGTGTAGTATGGAGTAAGGATAGTGAATTTAAAATTTTAAACAATTAAGAACAAACAACAATTAGGACAGAAAAACAAAGAAGAAATATTAAAGATTTTGCCGTGTTTATAGGTTACTAATAAAATGAAGTGGAATCAGGAAAAAACGCAAGGTCTTGAGAGAATTCTATAGAACACTATAGGGCTTTTTAGTTTTAGTTAAACTTAAGGGTCAGGACACTGTACAAAACGCAAGGCCCAAGCACAATGGTCCGTCTATGGCATGTATAGATAGAAAAACAATGAAAATCAGTGCAGTGGAAAGCAAAACAGGTTCTTTGTGAACGGACTCTAAGAGCTTTGGAACTCTAATATAAAAGTAGGCAAAACCTCAAATTTTCCTTAGAATTGTCAAAAGACATTCTGAACCATTTGTCTCGCCATCATGTTGATTGCACTTCTGAAAATGTGCAATTTATCAAGCCTCTACAGACATAGTGTTCTTCTACATTAAACTCACGTGGCTAACAAAGTGCGCTGAGCTAATATCAGGCTAGATTAGTGCAGAGATTTTCCATAACCCAAGTCCCCCTCTATCACAGAGGAACAGTCATGCGAGAAACTACCACCTATTGATCACAGTTTCTCGATGAATCCCATTTACTGGTCGCGATGTCCATCCTGAGCTTCCACATGTATTTCGTATTTTTCTAATCATCCTCCCAGTGGATGCCCATCTGCTGATCTTTAATTTCTTGCCTGCCAGTGGCCCAAATCGATTGTTTCCCCCTGCTTGGCTTGATCCATATATTTTTGGAGTGTGCTTTTAAATGCCCAGCTTGTAAAGTGTCTAATCCACTACAAACAGATTTGTTTAGGTCATCAAGAAGCTTTTGCCCCATCCCTATCTCTCCACCAACCCTCATGTTCATCCATTTACATGCCTATCAATTAAACTCATTGTCAAATTCAGCCCTCCGATCTGTCTAGCCTAAAACTATTGATTCACCAGGCCTTTGTTTATTGTGCCTGGCACCTTCTGTTGACCACTGGGACACATAATCAGCTATGATCAGTTGGGGCTTTACCCCACTCTCCACAGTGACCCTATAGTACCTGCTTAAAATGTGTGAAGAGACGTCACATGGCGAAGGACCAAAAGGTTGTGATAAAAGCCTGAAAACCTTCAGACTGGTTTTAGAGGTTAGTGCTGTAAGTTAAAAGCATTGAAACGAGTCATCACCATGATCCTTTGTGTAAAGGTCACCACTGGCTCTGGATAAAGCTGCCTCAGCTGGTCATTATCTGCTGTTAAAATTTTACAGATGGCTTAGTCGCTGTGGAAGCGCTGACCTACAAAATCTCGCATAGGCTGTGGAGGAAAATAAAGGTGTCAATTATAGTGGTTCAAAAGCACGAATTCAACGTCATATGCTGTATTAAATTGTGTTGGAAATGTAACCTTCTGGCCTTGCTGGGAGCAAGACTAGTTATAAAAAAAATATTTTGTACAAAAAACAGTGAAAAGAAGAGAAATGGAGAGATGGACATGAAATCAAAACTAAATGGTGGACCGTTTAAAGTCTAAGTTTAAAGTTTTTTATATATTTTATACACAATAAAAAGGAATAAATATTTGAAAAGCCTTAAAAACTTAATAATGAATAATAATAAATAAATATAAAAATAAAAAAAATTTGTTAACAAACATAACTGCATCACATGTAGATCACTTAACAGATATTGCATTCAGCAACCAGAAATTGCCACTTGGTTCATTTGAGGTCCATTCAAGCTGGTCTATTGAAGGAGAAAAAGGGGGAGAAAGGAAAATGTCAAATGATCTAATTATTTTCAGTGAAGTTTTCACATCAAATCTAATAATGAAGATTAAAGCTAATGGAATGGTACTGATAAAATGGTCCGAAAAACGTGGATAGGTGAGACAGTGGTGCCTTTTCTGCCTAAGGGAATTAGATTCACCATAATTCCATTTGCCACATTATCTCATCTTTCACTCAGCTGCGCCATGCAGGCAACCCAGCTCGCTCACAATGGTAAAAGATGTGACTGTGTTGCATAAAAAAGGAACAGTTGTCAAAAAGTCATGGGCCTCTAAATCAAAAAGCACCCCTAAGTACATTAACTCCATGGAGAATAGAGATGGAATTAGTGTGTGCTTGCTCTGTAGATCTTAACAATTCCTTCTAGTCAGGGGAAGGAAAGATTATATATATATATATATTTTTTTTTTTGCTTTATATTAGCCAGTTGTCTTAGAGATGTCTGCTGACATTTATTTGAGAGAGTCACATAGAACTGCAAGCTGGACTGCAGTTTGCAAATCTGATTTGAGTTTTGCAAGGACACGGAACTAGCTCAAGGTTCTGAAACTACTTACAATATTATATTTTAAAAAGATAACTCATGTCTCTAAATATACCTCAGGCATTGTCAGTTTTATTTCAAAGCTATACACAAAACTCAGTAAGTAAGCTTTAACTCGAGTAAGTTTTAAGCTGGTAAGATTTGCTTGGGTTTGGAGAGTGAAAAATTAAACAATGAAAAATGGAAAAATTATTTTTTTATAAACTTATTTCATAACAACCATAACTTAGGGTAATGGCTGCTTATTGGCTTACCCAGTAATATTTTTTATAATATTTCAATGACTTCTATAAAGATACCTTGAGCTTGGAAAAGGAACAACATAAACAAAACTACTTTTTACTTAATAACACCGAATGTGTGGCTTCACTGCCTTACATCTGAGAGAAACAAGGTTTTCAGAGAAAGTAATCAGATTTCTCACAGTGGGAATCACGGTCGGTGTGCGTATGCATGCAGAATGTTTGACTCGGTGCCGCATTGTGATTTTGTGTTTGAAGCTCCCACACCGTGACAGAAATGGATCTTGGATTTTTCCCTTTTTCTCCCCACTTGACTCACTTGCATTTTCACCCACACATCAAAGTGTTTCCTGCATGGCTTAGATGCCATACTGTGATCTCATATGAACCAAAATTTTTAAAACTGTGATCATGAATACCAAAAGGCGGTTCACTCTACTATGCTATCCATTTCCATTTTAGTGATCCAGACAGGATCTAGTTCAAGAAACCAAATTAAAATGCATTCTGTGGAACACAAAAGATTTTTTGTTCATATGTTCATACTGTGAATATCAATGGGGTCCAGTGTTGTTCGGACCCCAGCATTCTTCAGGATTCTATAGGAGCTTCAACACTTTTTAACACTTTTAAATTACATTCCACAAATTTAAGCCCCAAAATCAATGCACAAAATGCAAAAATAGTCCACCGATGGGGCTACTAATAATACACTCTCAGAAGTGATAACCCCCATCCCCTTATGATATTCATGACACTTTTCCAGAATTACACATGCTTGGTGCCAGTCTGGAGTGGAAAAGTATGGAACAGCATACCTGACCCTGTCCAAGAAACTTTCTGGCTTCGCATGTGCACATAAAGCCACGCAAACACACTCACACCCTGTCAAAGCATTCTGTGGGTCAATCCACAAATTCATGCTCTACTAAGCCTACTTTAACCCTTAGTGTTGCTCTTTGGTCCATGTTCCGTGTTTACCCAGAACTACCCTTGATCCCTCGCTTCAATTTCTCTGTCGCCCTCCTCTATCTTCCTGTCACCAGCCACCCTCTGAAGCAACACAAGAGTCCCAGAGGCTTTTGTTTACGATATTTACGGGTGCAAACAGAGAAAGGCATTCAGACATCGGGCTCGCGGAGGACATGCATAGGGGCATTTAAGGCCCTTGTGAATAGAGAATACTCAAACCCCAAAAGGGTCAGTTAGTCTCACAGTTTATTTCAGGTGGTGGACCAGCTTTTTTACATATATATTTATTTTTGCATTTGGCATATGTTTTATCCAAAGTGTCTTACATTACACTGCGAGAATACATTTCATCAGTGCATGCATTTGGGAAATGAACTAATGACCTTGGTGAAGCAAGTACCATGATCTACTGTTTGGGCTACAGGAATGGTTATTAAAACTAAAAAAGACACTTAAAACACCTAAGGATGCAGGAAGCAAACACCACAAAGGATGCAAATTAATTACCCTTAATTTTGAACTCTATACTGTACCACTTTTACTAAACCATTATTTTAACAGATCGCTGTTTTATTCTCATTTCATTGAAAATAACCAGACTGCTATGTTCATAAACGACATAGACTGCTACTACTTTATGAAAATAAATGTTCATAAATGTTGACTTAATTTATGAATTAAGTTTATTAATCAATTCAATTAAATTCAAGTTAATTTCTATAGCACTTTTCGCAATACACATGAAAACAGCAGAAAATGCAGTCAATTAATTAAATGTTTCTTGGTCAGTTATAATAATTTTTATAATTTCATAAAAATGTATTCATTCATTCATTTCTGGTCAGCTGGAATCTTTCACGGACTACATTTTGAGAACCTCTTGTGTATTTAATACAAGGCCAGCTTTTTGAAATTCTGGTCCCACTTTATATTAAGTGGCCTTAACTACTATGTACTTACATATAAATTAATAATGTGATACAATGCACTTATTGTGTACATATTTTTACATTATACTTATATTTTAAAAATGCCTGCATATAATTACAGCTGTAATTAGTTTCTGTAATTACATTTATAATTACACTGTTGACTCATTAGACCTTAACCCACCCTTAAACCTACCCATACCACCAAACCTGTCCCTAACCTTACCCACATCCTACCTCAATAGCAGCAAAAGTGTTTTGCAATACAATATGAACACAATAAGTACATTGTACTTATTTTTTGATGTAAGTACACAGTAGTTAAGGCCACTTAATATAAAGTGGGACGATTCTTCTTTACAATGCTAGTACAAGTGCCTTCTCTGTTGATCTCTTTTGACAAAGAAATCTCTGTCATTTCAGTGTTTTGTGAGAGGCTACTGTATATGTGCTTTTGTGTGCCTCGGGGAGATGTGTGCTGGATGTTATCGTAAGCTTTGATGCTGTGTGTTCGTTGTTATGCTGGAGTGATGAAGAGGGCTGTTCCAGTAAGGCGCAACCTTTAGGAACATGGAGGGGAAAATAGCTTTAGAGACGACAGCCCTCATTCCTGTGTGACCGCAAGACCCACTGTGGACCCGACCAGTGGGGCCATTTTCCTCCTAAAACTGAACTCAATCACCTCCTTCATTGTTCTGTGATCTGACTCACAGACACCAAAACAAAAGCTGTCATGTCATGGGTGTAAAAATGCCATGAAATGTGGATTGATGCCCATAAATGTAAACATCTGGCAGCACTGTAGATCCTGTTAACAGAAAGTGACATCTACAGTCAAGATGAAGGATATTTGTTTCATGATGACAAAGACCTTATGAATGTACTTTTTCTTCCCTGAAACACAAAAGGAGATCTTTAGTGGAATGTCCGAGCTGCTCTGTTCAATACAATGAAAGAGGGCTTTAAAGCTACAAAAAAAAAAAAAGTTAAATGCTCCATATTCTGAAGCCATATGATTACTTTCTGTGAAAAACTGACTAAAATTAAAGTTGCTATTCATTTAAAATATAGTGTTTAAAATGTTGCTTAACAGCAATTTACAGTAAATTTACACTATATGGAAAAGTGCAACTTGGACATTCATCAATCAAAGGAACAGTTCACCCAAAAAAGAAAATTCTGCCATCTGGCCTTAACTGCAATGTACTTACATTTAAATTAATAATTTGATACATATTTTTACATTGTACTTTTAAAAAATAATATATTTTTACATTGTACTTTTAAAAAATACCTGCATGTAATTACATCTGTAATTAATTTCTGTAATTACATTTATAATAACACTGTTGACCCATCCCTTACCTTAACCCACCCTTAAACCTACCCATACCACTAAACCTGTCCCTAACCCGTATCCCATATCAATAGCAGCAAAATTGATTTGCAATACAATATGAACACAATAAGTACATTATACACATTTTTTAAGTACATGGTAGTTAAAGTCAAATATTATATTTAGAAGAATGTTTATAACCAATATGTTTTGGACAAAAAAAATTAAAATAATACGTTTCTCAAACAATCTGATGTAATGTTCCACAGTAGAAAGTCCTATAGTTTCGTAATTACGTGAGGGTACGTAAATTACAGAAGACAGAATTTTCATTTTTGGGTGAACTATCTCCTTAAGAAACACTTTAGTGTCCCACGATAGAATATCATACAGGTTTTCAAAATCCATGATACTGAGTATATGTTGACAGACTTTTCATTTTTGGGTCCACTGTTTCTATAACTAAACGGCGCCTTCTTTCATTCAGCGCTGTTCCGCAAAGTTTTTTTGTAGACCAAAAAAGACATTTAGACACCACAATAACAGTCTTGCCCACTTTGTCAGTATATACATATACGCTCACAAACGCTGATACCAGCAATGTGCAACAGTACAGTTCATGAGGCCTGTGGCACGCCACTTTTTACCCTCTGGGATGGGACAGGAGCGTGGTGAGCGTGCCTTTGTGTACGTGCGAGCATGCATGTGCAAGAGTAGAGAGAAGGTGATGAGTGTAAAAAATGCGGGGGAGATTGTCATGTAAACATCTTAGGCGATGAAAGCAAGGACAAGAAGAGCCAGCACACAGAGAAGAGGGACATGCAGAGACTCAAAACAATCAACAGACACAGACCTACAGAATTACAGCACCAAGTAGGCCTCATTATAAACCCAACAGACTAAACTTCCCACTGATTAAAGCTGCAGGTCATTAAACAACTCTAATCTAATAAAGTGAAAAGATGGCAACTCTGCAAAAGAATCAATCTTAATTATATAAAATTACTCTTCCTGGGCTGCTGATGAGAAAATGTGTGGCCACAGATAATAGACGACATGAGTCTAAAATTATTAAAATTGGACAAATAGAAAGAGACAAATAAGCAAACAGAAGAGCAAGAAAGCAAACAAGACAGCAATAAAAAAGAAGGCAAGAAAGAACAAGAAAAAGAAAAAGAAGAAGAAAGCGGTGCATAACAGATGCAGACTTGTATGTTGTTATTCAGTTTAAGCTGCTGTGAACTCAATTTAATTTACACTGGTTTGGCATTATGTGTCTCCATCCAATCAAGTCTTCGAGGAGGGCATGAAAAGAGTTAAGGAGAGGAAATGAGTGAAAATGGACGAATGAAAAGGTGTTGTTCAGAAGAGGGGAGACATAAGAGAGAGTGGAAAAGCAGAGATAACACAACTGTGGCATTACACTGCAGAGGAAGAGAGCTTCACCAGTTATGTAACATGCTTTCCATTGAGGATATTAGGCTTAAAATGGGGCATGATATGGATCATTCCATATGCCTATCTTTCAATCCATGTCTACCTTTCTACCTTTCTACCTTTCTATCTATCTATCTATCTATCTATCTATCATTTGATAATGAATAATAGCTTAATTGATCTTAATAGTTAGGATGGTTTTGGTTAGAGTTCAAAATTTAAACATGAAGATTTGACTCAGTTTCAATTCATGAAATTGTATTGAATTTGTAAATTGAACACAGGTCTGTCTATCTATCTATCTATCTATCTATCTATCTATCATACATCCATTGTATCTATCCCTGTCTACTGTCCATTAGTTCATCTATTAATCATCTATCCATATGTCTGTCTATTTATAGTATCTATCTATGCACACAGGATTGCTATATACATTTCAATGAAACAGAATGCATGTCCTGATAGACTGTTTTAAAAACTGAACCTCTTTTAACTTCACACGCCATCTTAAAATTGCAGCACTCATAGGAGGAGACACTAAAATAAAAACTATGAAATGCATCACAACGGTCAAAAACACCCACATAGCGCATGTTTATATATATATATATATATATATATATATATAAAAACTATTTAAAAACAGTGCAGATGGATGCAAGAACGCATAAACGGCCCCAGAGCGCATGTATATATATATATATATATATATATATAAAAACTATTTAAAAACAGTGCAGATGGATGCAAGAACGCATAAACGGCCCCTAACTCGGCGGAGGAATCGATCAGAACATCTCTGTCAGGAAACTTTAAAATCCAAAAAGGCTGAACAAGAGGAGTCTGGCCACAAGTAAGTGTGTGTGTGAGCGAGGAAGAGAGAGCAATCGAGGGATGACATCATTGTTAGTGATCACTTCCAAGGCTGTATCTGCAGAAAAGAGGAGAAAGAGCTGGACAGAACAGATGACATGGATGGTTTATGCAGGTGGAGTGAGCGTAAACAAAACAAGATAGGCCGTCTTGCAAAAAGGTGAGGACATTTCCAATGAGACTGCTGAAATGACCGAAACGAATGGCTGATACAGCTCAAGTCTTCAAGAGTGAACGCCGGTTATGGTTACGCTAAAGATGAATGTGCATGTGATGCATTATATACCCCAAACATACCACATAAAATTAATATGCACAAATGACTGCATCTCTGCAGTCTTTAAAATCGCCCGCATTTACAGACAGGAAAAAACAGCATCATTTGCAATGAAAAACAATTATAACACCACCCGCAGTACAAAGTGTTCCCCAGGGGCACTGAACCGTCTCCCCTAAGAAATCTTTAGGACTTTAGGGCGTTAATCAAGACGATCGCTAAAAGACTCCAATAAAACAAAGGGCGTAGAAGAGCTCAAGCGGCAGAAGCCCCTTCTGCGCAAGCTGACTGTAAAACGCTGGACTCTAATAGGTTATTGACTATTGCATATGAGACAGGATGACATCACTGGTAGCCAATGGGAGAGCAGGAAGTGCGGAAGATGAGAAGAGTGTTTTTAATTTGTGTTTTGCTGAGCTCAGCTTCTCTCACACAAGAAAAAAGACGAGAAATGCGTCAATGATGAATGTCGGAATTAATAAACGGAAGGGAAGAGGGGCTGTTGGCATGTTGTCGAGTGGGCACGGGTCAGCCACGCTTTCCGTACGTCTGTCACTCTGTATCCAGGGAGACCGGAGCTGGAATCGCTTTTCTTTTCTTGTCGACCGTGTATGTGTGTGTGTTCATGCTTGTGTGCTTTTGCTGTACACTGAATGCATATTCATGCACACATGCAAATGTTTGTCGATCCTCCTTGACCATTAGCTTGAATTTACTGCGTGTGCACTTGTCTGTCTTCGATACACCTGATCGTGAGTCATTCCTCTCTCCGCTCCTCTCTACCTCCTACATGAAACCTTTCCTCTTTCGTTCTCTCGTTTTTCTAAAATATGTAACCCCGTGGCAAAAACGGCTTGCCATCTCCATGACAACACACTGTTGATCCACAAATCACTGGTTGGTTAGCACAGGCTCTAGCTGGGTGATGTAATGTTGTCTCTGGTCTTCTGTGGCCACTGGACTTCACCACTTCTTGGCTGGGCTTTTAAATGGCAACCGTGGTGTGTGTCTGCCAAAACACTTATGAGAGTGTATGCAATGGTGTGAGTATTTCCACACTGAGTAACTAACCTGTTATATAACTACAGGAAATGGGTGCTGGATACACTTTGCAACGTTTCACGGTTGGCTTAATGGCATTCATACCACTCAAAGGTTAGACTTATGGGTAGATGTGAATGGAACTATTTAAACAACAAAGGTTATGTAAAAAAAATTATATAATAAAGAGATGTCATAGGCCTCAATTAAAT
>NW_015555925.1:192906-201246 GCF_001515605.1 Sinocyclocheilus anshuiensis | reverse complement strand
TATATACACACACACACATTTAAGGTGACACTTTATTTTATGGTGTCCTTGTTACACGTTACATGTACTTACTTAAATGAACTTAAATTATAAATAATTACACGCAAGTAACCCTAAACCAAACCCTAATCCTAATTGTATAATTACACTGTAAAAAGGACACCTTAAAATAAAGTGTAACCACATTTAAAAATGAGATCTGTAAATTGCTCATGTAACACAATATTGACCCAAAACACCCAAAAGAAATTGCTTTAAAAAGGAAATTGAGTTTTGTAATGACCAAATCCAATCTAAACCTGTATGGCATGATGAGCGACTGGACTTATAAGCCTGAAGAACATTCTCAAACATACTGAGGGAGTCCTAAAAGGCAAAAACTCAAATCAATGCTGAAGGTTGATATGAAAAAAAAACTTTCCTACACCACTGTAAACTGGCCTTACCACATTGTCAGAGCATATTCATGTCAACCAGTCACAACCTGACAACATCTACCCTATACCTATAGATCCTCAGTTCATAAGAGTGCTCATGTGTCAGAAGACATATTTCAGAATCTGTGCAGCAACTTGTAAAAGACCCTTTGCCCTTTTATGGATTTGTGCATGTGAGCATAAGTGTGCACATGTACTCTAAAGAAAGTAACATGAACATGCCCAGGTCATGTTAGTGCACATGTGACATTGTCAACCTGTAGAATTATTTATATAGTTGTGATGCTTAAACTGTGACAACTAAGGCTTTACCTGTGCACATGTGTGCCATACACAGTGTCAAGATGTCAAGGGCTTTGCTGGACTACGTATTCTGCACTTCAGTGGCATAACAGATTACAATCTCTAACACAGTCCCTTTTTTAAACTTAATAAAAGTCCCAGTCTGAAATAACAATTGTATGTGAACTACAGTGATAAAAGGAGTTTTCTCCTATGGGAAATTCAAGCTCTACCTAATCATTTTAGTAGAGAGAAAGAGGGTGAGGTGTGTGTGTGTGTGTATGAATATGCGTTTATTTGCTTCATCTAATACAACAGTAGTGCTGAGTTTTTTGGAAACAGCATCTCCCAAAAAAAGTACGGAGCCAGAGCATTCCCTTGTGGTGCTAAATAAGAACTTCAGCTAAAACTTTTTTAAAAGCAGTGGCCTGGATTTACACTGTGGAACACTGGAAGTTACTCAACTGCTCAAAAAACATTTTATTGTTGTTTTTTTTCCCTTTATCTTTTCATGTTTTTGCATATTTTACAATTAGGACTGTCATCCTTAATTTTTTTCTTCTGAACCACATACACACAACAGCAACATTTTGATCTCAGATTTGTCTGAATAAATTATATCCCATTCATGATTACTTTATCATTATACTTTTATCTTTTAATTAAGACTCTCAAGACTCCCATACAATTAACTCAGGTAAACAGAAACTTAATGGTTGTTTAATAACTAGATGCCTATTTTGGCACATGTACATTTTCTGAAATTAGAATGTACAAAATAAACTAATTATGAAACAAGCATGTTATGAACTTACCTGTTTCCAAAGCCTGCAATAATTCTGGGGATCCAGTGGAGGTCTGGCCAGACCGGTACAGTGGCTCATTCTCCCAGTCTTGAGCACAGGACAGAGGTCAAATATCAGGTCTATAATCTGATGAGTTATCATGCTAACCAAAACCATTTAGTAAATTTAACTGTTGGAGAGATAAGGTACATTTAAACCCCGTACAAAAGGTACTGTGGTGGTACAATGGTAAAGTAATGGTATTAGATGGCAAAAACATTGCATTTTGATATATACACTACCTTCCAAAAGTTTGAGGTCAGCTCAATTCAGCTTTATCATTACATGAATAAACTGCATTTTAAAATATCTCAAAATAGAAAATGAAAATGGTTATTTTAAATTGTAATAACGTTTCACAATATAATTATTCTTTCATTTTTTACTGTATTTTTGATCAAATAAATGCAGCCTTGATGAGACCAAACCCAAACTTTTGAATGACATTATCATTATTACCATGCTACAATAGAACCTTTCATATTTAATTAACTGATTGTAGAGATGAGTTTTTTTCTACTTGCAAAAATAAATATATTTATGATGAAGGAAATATACAATTGCGCACTCATAATATAATTAATAGAATTTGTCAGTAACATCATAGGTCACCAATGTAAATGCTAGACTGGTGTCTGACTCTCTCTGAATAGTTAAATTAGATAGGTGAGGCAGAAGAGCAAACTCACCCAGCCTCTCTAGAGCCTCCGACAGCCTGAGCACCACGGCTGGGGTCTGGTCAGGCAGAGCGCACTGCTCCACAACATCTCCCTTTCCACAGGGGCCTGTCAGAGAAGGAGGGATAGAGAGAGAGAGAGATGATGATGATGAGAAATCCCACTGGTGAGACCAAATTCCCTGATTAGGTGGCTGCCTGTAAACCCACATCTCATCTCTCCCTAGGGAACAGTCAGGTTGTCATATTCACACAAGCATGGTAGATATGCAACATAATACTCAAGTCTCAACTCGCACACATTTAGGTTAATGCAATAGTTCACATAACCTCTAAAAGCCAGAATTAATCTAGTTTATTTTAATTTTTACAAATACTAACACATTTTGCCATTTAAAGTTACATTTAAGCATGCATTTAGTACAACATTAGTTATTATGAGCTAATGTAAACTAAAAATTACCAGTAATATACAGTGGGAATATGGGGTGCTGTGTGTACATTAATGAGGAAAAAAATTAACTTAAATGATTTTAGCAAATGGCTGCAATATAACAAAGAGTGAAAAATTTAAGGGGGTCTGAATACTTTCCGTACCCACTGTATATATATAAATCAACATTAAAGGGACAGTCCACTCAAAAATTTAAATTCTGTCATCATTTACTCACCCTCATGTCATTCCAAACCTTTCTTTCTTCTGTGGGATGCAATGAAGATATTTTGAAGAATGTTGGTAACTAAACAGTTTAGATTCCCATTGACTTCCATTGTATGGACAAAAAATACAATGGCAGTCAATGGGAATCTAAACTGTTTAGTTACCAGCATTCTTCAAAATATCCTCTTTGTGGCCCACAGGAGAAAGAAAGTCATACAGGTTTGGAATTACATAAGTAAATGATAGAATTTTCATTATTGGGTGGACTATCCCTTTAAATGCCACAAATTATAAACATTTCATCCAAATGGGTTTTTAAAATTCAGTATATGATATGTCCTCCAGGTATGTCCTCCAGCAGAATGAAATACAGTGCATAATTTTTCATAAGCATTATTGTCTCGACCCATCTCCACTGTCCTTCCACTGAGCACTGACCTTCTGCTGAGGTTCCAGTTGGGGAGTGTGTCCATATATCTCTACATGTGGGCACTTATATGCATTCAGACCACCACGGATAAAATCCTTGAGGGGGTCTGATTTTTAGTATTGACATTTAGTAATGTCAATGACACAATGTCCATTTGTGTGAAAGAGAAACACGGCAGCATCCTTCACATGACACCCTGTCTATGTTGTCCTGGGACACTGAGAATGTCACACATGACCAGAGAGCATGGTGAAGAGTGGAAACATAGCAGACTGTGCATTAAAAGACTATTAGCCCTTAGAACAAAATAAATATGGAATTTGTCAAATATTATTGAAAAACTGATATTTAAAGGTTTCACTTTACAATAAGGTACAGCTGTAAACGCATTAGGTACCATGAACTAACCATAAAAGCATTTATTAATCTAGGTTAAAGTTTATTCATAAATATACTGTTGTTCATGCTGGTTACTCATGTTTGTTCATAATACATTAATGTTAATTTATACTACTTATTATATTAAAATTTTTTGTATATGCAGAATTAATAAATGTTGTAACTGAAACTTACTGTAAAGTCTAACCTCTTAAAAAGTTTAAGGTGAGGGTGACAAACAAATGTTGTGAAATTTAAAAGTTTGCTAACTAAGAAAACATGATGAAGTGTTCCTTTCACACATGCAAATAAAGTCTAAAGGTCATATCACAGTAGCATCACCCACGTAACTACATGGAATAAACATGATTTCATCTTGTGCCCAGATATTACTATTACTACAAAAAAATAAAAATAAACATTAACTTTTCATTTAAGTTACTACATAGCAAACTCAGAGCGGGATTTTCTTTTCTCTCTAAACAGGAAACTTTACTGACATTTACAAACATTGTTAAACTCATTTATATCAGTATGTGGTTCCATTTACATCAAATTTGCGTTATAGCGAGAAATTCGAATTTTCTGCACCATTATGTGAAGCATGAGGTTTAGTGTTGTATACAGGCTCTTGTGAGTTATCTTCAGTGACAACACTAATTAGCACTGATGTGCACCACCCGCTAATGTCTACACAGATACCAATGCTATCTCTCGTTTTCTCTTTCTGTAATTAGGAAATGGCTGTTTATTTAAGAGAATCTCACACACAATCATCTGTTGACAGCAGGAAAAGTTTGCGTTCCCATGCACGGGTGTAATTGGTGCGCTAATCTGCATAGCAGTGGCCCTTGTTGCACCCCGCTGTAATTTTCACACGGGAGAATCACACTACAAGGTGGCAATACTTTCTGGACTGTGCTGATTTAGGTTTTGTTTGTCAAAGAACCATGATAAATGTTTAGTTGAAGTGTCAATTAGATCTGACAGTTTCAATCTAACCGGAAGCACCAGCATTTGCAGTACAGGAACTGATTAGACCCATCATTACTTTTGACTTACCATATGCAAATGTATAAGTTGCTGTGATCCTTTAGAAGTAATATAGATGAAGCTACAGGAAACAGGAAAGGGGGAGATGACAGTGATTAAAAAAAACAAAAACAGAAAGATTAATGAAAAGTTCCTCTGAGGCTTTGATGCAGGTGGCACAAAGACGGTTGAGGTTTGAGATTACACATGTTAACGGCGGAGCGCGTTGGTATTCCAACAGCACACGGTGCATTTAATTGCTCCACCTCCTGCTGGTTTCTCTATGGACCTCGACAAGCGACGCCTTATGAATGAGCAAACAGGTCAGAGCACGATAGGAGGAATCATAATTCTCTCTCTCTCTCTCTCTCTCTCACACACACACACACTTTCTCTTTCTCTCCCTTGTTCCTTTTGTTTTGGAAGCCTCACATTTCTTAATTGTTGGCCAGCCAAGATTTATAAGACAGGAGATTAATGTGGAGCTGTGTGCAAACTATATCTTTCATTATAGAGAAACTAAAGATGTAGGAGTGGCATTTTTACTTAGATGGCTAGTTGATTAATTATATGCAGGAAGTATGTGAACCCTTTATAATGGATTTCTATAGAAATTAGCCATAAAATTTGATCTGATCTTTATGAATAAGAGACAAACAATAATACATTTTGTCTTAATTGATTACAACAGTGGAGGGTGGAAAAAGCATGTGAATAAATGTGATTTGTTTAAGCAGATTATGTTTGTCTATTGATGTAAGCAAGATCAAATTTTGTGACCAATTCATGCATGTGTTAACTCCATTTGTTTCCTGTCACTGTATTATATAAACAATTGCCACAACACGCTCAATGCATGAGGCATCGGGAAATAATTTCAGACATCTGACTTGGTATTTTCCGATTGTTTTTTTTGTTTTTTTCATGTCCTTCAAATGTCAAAACTCTGCCCTTCGATTTGCACCATCGTGAACTTGTGTTTACATTTCTGGCACCACACATGTGCGCGAGGACTTTCACGTTTATATGTGTGCGTGAAAGCAGTCACAGGTTGTTTGGCTTTGTGTAGAAGGCAGTGGGCAAATTTCCTTTCAATTGGAGTGCTACTATGCGTTTGGTGCTTCGATTAACGTCACTGTCAGAAAACATCACTGAGGCAATTTCTCAAAACGTGAGGCACAAGCTGATGGGTGAGGAACAGCAAAGAACAGAGGAACAAG
This sequence comes from Sinocyclocheilus anshuiensis, assembly GCF_001515605.1. Classification (NCBI taxonomy): domain Eukaryota; kingdom Metazoa; phylum Chordata; class Actinopteri; order Cypriniformes; family Cyprinidae; genus Sinocyclocheilus; species Sinocyclocheilus anshuiensis. Next base: position 195,285 of record NW_015555925.1, on the reverse strand, counting down.
AGGGAAAGGACAGGGCATGGGAAAAGCAATACTGAGAACAACACCACGGCAACTAATACAACGATGCTGTTGTTTCAATTTACATGCTACTTTCGAGAAATTGTTATTCTGTATGTACGATCCAAGTACTGCTGCATTTCTTCAGAGTCATGTTCAGTAGTCCCTTCTACTGTGAAATCTCATTGGCTCACATATAGGATGCACAATATCACATTGTTTTCTGGCCACTGTCTGAGATTTACAAATTCATCGTTATCATTGATATTATATGATATATGACAACTAATAATATTCAGTAAAAACTAAATGTTATTTAGCAAATTGTTTACACTTTTTATTTTAAATTACACTACTGTTTAAAAGTGTGGGGTTGAAAGAAATTAATACTTTTATTTATCAAGGACACATTCAATTTGTCAAAAGCAACAGGAAAGCATTGATGATAATATTTTTTTTTTTTTCTCGAGCACCAAATCAGCATATTAGAATGATTTCTGAAGGATCAAGTGACACTGAAGACCGGAGAAATGGCTGCTAAAAAAAAAACGTCAGTGTTGTCATCACAGAAATAAAAATACAAATTATTTTAAATTGTAATAATATTTCACAATATTTCTGTTTTTGCTGTATTTTTGATCAAATAAATGCAGCCCAAGTGAGAACAAGGGACTTTTTTCATAAAACAAAAAATTATTCACAAAATTCACTTATTTTTCAATTATTTAGACAAACTTTTTATAGAATTTATATTATTGGCATTTATAAGTTATTGGCCATTATTTGAAAATAATTATCGTATTTATTGTAATTAATACTAATTATCAGCTTACTGTATCAGACAGAATTCCTACGCATGGATGGATGCACCAATATACACACAGTAAATGAAACATCAATCACCTTCTGATTGGCTGTTTGTGTCATGTCATGCAGCAGATTCACACTCAGAGCAAACAAACGAACTGCTTGTCGCTGGAGGCTTGTCACATTGTGCCCGCTGTTACATATTTGCAAGCACTTTTCCAGGTGCTTTGCAGTTCAAACACATGCTAATTAGCTTGCAGGTTAACTTAAGACAATCAAAAGATCTGCAAAAAAGAAAGGACAAAGCAAACAAAACATGGCACTGTTGGTAAAGGACCGCTAGGGGAATTACATCTCCACTTAATATCTATTGTTGATCCCATTAGTGGCATTTATGAGTGTAAAGCACGAGACTATGTTAAACTGTGAGGGTGTCGCTGTCACTGTACAAAGCTTGTGTGTGCCCGTCCTAGCTGCTCTGTGAGAACATACGAGCCTATCAGATCTTATCCGTTTTCTATTAAGAGGACAGAAAGCAATTTCTAGGGGTTTAATTTCCCTGTGTGTGTGTGTGTGTGTGTGTGTGTGTGTGTGTGTGTGTTTAACGAGCTCTGGTCACAATGACAGGGAATTACTGAACGGATCAGCACTTCTGCACAAAGCCATTAAGTGTCCAAAGTCGGGGGTCAGCCAGCTGAAAATGTGGGAAACACAGTCTTTATGAACAAACATATTCTCTTACACCTGGTTTCCCATAAATTAAAATAAAATTTCCTTTTAATTTTCTGACTTGCCTAAGCATATTCAGGACATTGTCAGCACTATTTACTAATTTTCTGCACACATTAACTATTACAATAATTGTCTTTTATCGGCTCTTTCCCTTTGAGGGTGCGATACAGTGACCTGCTCTTTCATTATCTTGAGTCCACCTCACACAGAGCAATATATCGCAGTGAGCACTAGGGGGTGCCACACTAGCCACAGTGCCTCAGTGATGCAGATATATGAGCCTTTGTGTGCTGCAGAAGGGACTACAAGTGTGTGGGACAGAACCGAATGCTTTGAAAGGACAAAAGAATGGCGAGAGCCACTGGTGGGATCTTACATAAGATTCTGGGAATATATAAAATGTGAAAATACATACACAAACAGAACAAATGCTCAATCTGAACATTAAATGTAGGCTATTTCATGCCAAGTGCACAAATTGGGTTTTCATACTCTTGATGCCAAGGACCCCAAAAAATGATGATTTGTCCCTTGTGAGGAACCCCTTCCAGTGTTGTTAATATAACTAAAACTAAAATGATTAAAAATGAATTTCAGTAATTGAAATAAAGATAAAATAAAATAAACTTAAAAAAAAAAAATTGGAAATATCACCCTGGGAACAAACTATAATAATCTTCAATTTGAAATCAAACTGAAATCTTCATAAATTCTATAATGGCATATAAACAATACTAAAATGACACTGTCTAAAGCAGGGGTGCCCAAACTCGGTCCTGGAGGGCCGGTGTCCTGCAGAGTTTAGCTCCAACCCCAATTAAACACACCTGAACCAGCTAATCA
>NW_015555925.1:171873-192340 GCF_001515605.1 Sinocyclocheilus anshuiensis | reverse complement strand
TATATTGAATAGTAGCACAGGCTTTATTGAATAAAACTCGTGTTTGGATTCGTACATGCATTTGTGTATTTGTATTTATATTTGTATTTACTATGAAGGCATCTGGAGATTGCTCCACCTGTTTCACTGTACATGTACAGTGACAAAGATCTACTAATACTATTATATGCTGCTTCGTCTGCTTCATTTTGTACAGAAATGGTTTGATCTGTTGGGTGGACAGACAGCTTCTGCATGAGCATGAGACTACTGTAGGATGCTTGTGTTTGAGGTGTGAATAGCATGTGGTTGAGGGTGTTTTTTTCCTTTCATACTTATATGAAGCTCACCATAACTTCCGCTCTACATAGATTTACAATGAAATACTGATTCTGACAGATAAAAGATTCTGTGAAATTAGACAGGGGCATTTTTTTTTAGATCTTACAATATCATACGCTTACTGTACATATGAAATAGTAAGACTGATTTTCAAGGGGACATGCATCTTTATGTATCCATAGCATGGGATTGTTGTGATTTATTTATATAAAATTCAGCACACATACTTATAAAGACACCAGCCTCCGTTTACAATAATTGAGAAAAAAGTTGTCATACTATTTTGATGCATATTTCGTGATTCAAAGTCGAGTGTGAAAGGAAAGTCTGATCATCTTATTTTATTGCAGATCTGCAAGAATACAGTACAAACAACATATCACACTAAAGAACATTAGAATTAGAATTTTAATATATTGAAGGGGTCATGAACTGAGAAACCAAAATTCCCTTGATCATTTGACATATAAGAGGTCACTGTACTATCCTGTAATTTCAGAACTCAAAACGTTGTCGTTAGTCTAAAACAGCTTATATTGAAGTCAGTCTGCCAAAACGACAGCTTGTGGAATGTACCACTCTATGATGTAATAGTGTGACTAAACAACACCTCCACAGAAGAAGATCAACGCCTGCTTCGACATCGCTTCCTGTTTAGCCCCGCACACCGATTCACTCATGTAGTGTTTATGAGAGAGGCGAACGCGCAGGTCTACACAGAAACCAAGTGATAAAGATGATCCGAAGACAACAAGACGCTGTGCAGTGCCAAGTTGTGGGAAAATGAAGTTCCAGACCACGTCAGTAAGAACTCGGTCCTTTGTTCACTCCATTTTACACAGCACAGCAGCATCCATCTGTGAAGGACGTAGACTGTCAAACATGCACAAGTGTTAGCCAATCATCAGGGTTGCCAGGTTTTTACAACAAAACCCGCCCAATTGCTACGCAAAACTAGCCCAATCGCGTTTCATTTTAGGGGCTATATATCACGTTATTGGGGTCGCTTAAACCTGTGGACATGAAAAACAACTCGCGGCAACAGTGTTAAAGTAGCCCAATTCCACGGGAAAACTGCAGACTTGGCAACACTGCCAATCATAGCAGTGGGCATTTACTTCCGAGTTTACAAACCACCACGATTATTCAAACAGAGCATTCTGATGAGGGCGGTCAAAAACAGGACAGAAAATAGCCTATTACTTCTAAATGATGTTTTTTTAAATGTAAAAATCTTGATAACATTATAAGTGGACCTCACAAATAAAAAAACAGAGGCAGTTCATGACCCTTTTAATGTATATGGACCCATTTCTACTGTTAGAAAAAGTCAACATTACTGTCAAACATTTTGTTTGCTAAATTACATAACTGGTTTCTTTGTTGTTATTGTATTGGCAAAGCAAATTATTTAAAAACAATGACACAGTGGAAAACTTTTTATGAAATGTATCAGCTCACTATAAGAAAACAGTTAGATGCAACTCAGATTAATTTGTATACAGATTTATATTGTTCCAGAGAAATTTTACAGTTAAATTTGAAAGCCCTTAAAATACAGAAACATTCACAAATTCTTCAATTGTTCAAATTCTTCATTTGTTCAATTGTTCAAGTTCAAAAACTTTCCTGTGGTCCCCTGGTGGTCGCAAGTCCCCTGTGTGAAGACACCTGGTCAAGATCTACGTGGGAATATACACATTTTTTAATGTCTCTCTTTCTCTAAATGTATAAAAGAGTGTGACACTCACTGAATTCATTACTATAGCAACCAATATAGATGCAACGGATATTGACTACATTGTCTGAACAAACGGATGAGATTACATCACTTGCAGAATGACAGCACAGACAGGTTGAATTCTGAAATCAAATGGGATTTGTGTGCGCAATTCACACAATACAATCCATAACACAACACAACGTGAAAATAAAGCTCCCGCTAAGTGCCTCTACATAACATACCCTTCATCTCCTTTAAAGTGATGTCACATAGTAAATCAAGCTTTGTACATAAAACCCGGTGCACAATACATATGATTCAGACAAAGAGAGCTGAAGCTTTCTCGAATGGAATTGGAGTATGAGGAGGAGGAGCAGCGGTCAGACAGATGAAGGCTTGCAGCTACAACGGTCCTGCCAAAGTGATAAGGGATTAGTCTCTTCCTGTAAATCTTTGGAATGTTTTTGAACACACACAGCTATAGCCATTTCCTCCATCACAGTGTGAAATTGAAACTCTCCCGTTTCTTTACCTGGTCTGCTCCACTGTGTCAATAAAGGACGTTTAGCCTTTGACCCTGCCACAGGCTAGAGTGATGAAAGAAGTGGACCGGCCAGCTCACACACAAAGGTATACACTCAAAAATAACCCTGTGCCGTGAACAAGTATGAAGTGTGATTCAAATGCAGTAGAATTGTGACAAACACACACACACACACACAGACTTCCACAGCTTTATAATTCCTGCAATCCACATCCTTATCAATCACATGTGATAGCGGGTGCCACCCCCTTCAACACGGGAAAGATTACCAACTGCCTCGCAAAATAGCATCTTACTCACACACACAAACACTGGCCATAATGTGTTTGGAATCATTTTTTAAGATAATGGTGAAAATATGTCAGTGAAAATAATTGAATTTAGATGCACTATCCAAACCAGTTGTCCAGACGGATAGAACCGCTCAGCTCTTCCCTTGATATTGATTATGTGCTCATTGTCTATTCCTGAAGGGATAAGAAAATACATTACACAAATCAATAGTTCGCACAAATTTTATCAGGTTCACACAGGCCGAGATTAAAATGATTATGAAGTGAGGGAAAGTGATGCCAAGAGGGAGACTGTCAATCTATCAAGTTTTGAACCATTTCAGTAAATTTAAACACCATGAAGAGCCCTCTGGGATAAAAGGGTTAGATTCTAGATTCTGAATGTGTGATAGTGCTTATCTAGACTGACGTCTGTATTTTATCAACAATCTTATCCTCAGTGGAAAAACGTGCCTCTACCTACACTTTTACTCTACTTCAAAAAATTACCTATACGTGCAAATCACTGCAGTTTCCCGCTGAAATGAACACTAGAAGCAGTCAAACAAATGTTATTTTATTTTATCATAGTGCATGATTTGGTAACAAATACATTTTGACGTTTGTATCACATGCATATGGTTTTTCTGGCACAGTAAACTTGCTCAGAAGCTCACCTGGTAGCACAATGCACTTATAATGTAGATTGCTTGAGTATGAGTCATGACTCATGATAAAAAGCAAAAAGATTTGTATAAGCAAGCTAAAATGGCATGGTTGCTTTAGCAAATGCATTTATATTTCACATTTGCTTTTGTGAACACTATCAGTTAGGTTTAGGGTAGGATTTAATATAGGTGGTATGTTTAAAAACATTATTAAGCATTATCCTTTCAGTGCCACTCACCATACATTTAATTTCCTAATTTCTGTGATATGTACAACAATATTGTCAGCTTTACATTAATCAGCTTCGGAATGAACTGAATGCGCTTTTAGTGCTCCTCACTGAACATTTCACTTTGAAATTGGCACAAAATGTGCAAGAAGCTTTGTAAGACAATTTTGCAGAAATGTTGCCACAGGCATGTTTTTTCAAGTGAGCCTGGGCAAAAAAAAATGTTGAAATCTATGCAGTTTCTTCAAAGAGGAAAACAGAAAGAAAAAAGTGTATATGTCCCAGTTAGGAGAAAAAAGATTGAAGAAAGGGCAGGAAGGAAGAAAGAGGAATGTAAACAGCGAAGGAGTAAAGCAGGTGATGGATCCAGGCAAAAAAAGAGAGGAAAGTCGCAGTGTGGCCTTCCCAAAAAGATGCCACCTGGCAGGGGCCTGGCCTAGGATGTTTTGCCTGCAGCCAATGACAGAGTCCCACAAGAGGGGCGTAGAGCACATGCCTCTTCAATTAGAGCACTCCATGAGGGAGGAGAATGAGAGGGAGAGGGATAGGGATCGTAGGAACTAAGAAAAGATTTGTGTTGTCAGATGAGCGGTATGAGAAAAGAGTTGATGAAAAGGGAGAAAACAGAAAAAAAAAACTGGAAGAGTCAGACGAGGGCTGTGAGTTTATATGACTCAGGTTAACATGTCATTGAACAAAAGTCTGCAGCAAATGCAGCTTCACTGGTTACAGTGTACATTGTGCTGGGAATAAAGAACTGCTTCTTGAGTAAAAAAAAAAAAACATGTTTAAAAAAGGACAAAAATAGAAGAGCCTTGGAGGAATCTTTATATAAAACAAATAAGTTTAAATTTGATGAGCACCGGTAAATACACACCTGCAGTCACAGTTTATATATTAAACATGGCATGTGGCTTGGCATGCAAACAACTATAGTCTAATAAATTATATTATTTGGCAGAAGAATTATTTAAATTAGTAATATTATAAATTTCATGATTTATTGATTTTTTTTTTTCACTTGAGGCTGTAATATGGGAGTTATTTACATATTTCAACTAGGGCTGGGTGATACATTAACAATACCATACACTATACCATGTATGTTCAGTAAATTTTTAGAAGAAATAACAGACATCTGACTGACCTATCATTTGATCCATGACCCATAAGTCATAATTTAGTCATCCTCATATCATTCCAATTCTATATGACTTTAACTGTTCTTTTTAAAAATCTGTTCATACAACACAATTCAATAGGGTTTAACAGTTTTCAATTCACTTTTCAAAATATCTGTTGTGTCGGGTAACTAGATCTAGTCTTTGAATGGGGGTGTCTGAATCAGTGTCCACAATGTGGTGGTCGTCCATCCTTTGCAAAGAGAACATTAACGCTCACTTACTGCAGGCCCCTTAATGAGCTATTAAAGACCTCTTCACTACCGTGAGAGAAACTAAAGTGTGTGTGCGCCGCAAATGTATTCATTCATGAGCATCTGACCGTGGCCTACTGAGGCATGCATAATTAATAAGAAAAGGGAGATAAAAGCATACTGAAGTTATTTTTTTCTTCTTGATGTAAATGTGTGCGTTGCCAATCAGCACGTACGTATGTGCCTCCTGAGCCCGTGTGTATCTCTGCATGTGTGTTTATTCCTCGCAGTTATTGCCATTCTAAAGTAAGACGGGACAAATAGACGGCAAATGTAGGCCAACTCTTTCCTGCTGGCCACTAAATATTTATCACATATTACACATACAAACCCCGCAGCTTCATATTGCACATGAAATACAGACAAATGCTGCTCTAGACTGCGTTTGAGAGAGTCAGGAGATGTAATTTAAAATGAGTGGACATGTAACTGAAAGATTGGAAAATGAGAAGAAATGAGAGATATGGTGTGTGTGTGTGTGTGTGTGTGTGTCTGCACGTGACCAGAGGGACACTAAACTCATCAGCTTCTTCCGCCCATCCCCATGGGTTATCAGCTATGCAATGACCAAATCTAATGCATAACATACGGTCCCCAATCTACACGTCACACAATTCAACAGATTGAAAGACGAAGGGCTTTTATCCAACTGAATGTAAATGAAATGAGAATGCACAAAGGCAACCTTGAAAACTGAGGGGCATTTCATATGCGCTTTCAAATCTCTCTCTTTACTCAAGGAAGAAAAAAAAAGAGCTGGGGGGACATTAAAATTCATTTAATTCTTCCCTTTTCATAGTTTTTTTTTTTTAATTTAATTTCTTTACCAATCTCACTGTTTGAAAAAGTTGTGGCTTTGTGGTCGAGCAACAATGGATCCTTTCCTCATGTGCTTCCAATGCTGTTTCATCCATTTGTGGCATTAATTCCTCTTCACTGTAAAAAAAAATAAGTTGATTCAACTTAAAATAATTTGTAACCTAAATTGAAGCTTTTCGTCAGTCTTCAAGCATGGCGACCTGTTCTGCGAGGAAGGCTCGGTGGGCGGGGTTTCCTTGCATTGCCACTCATACAACTAAGAAATCTTTGTTGCGTGAACTACTCTGATTAAACGGATTAGTTGGGCACTGGTAAACTTAATATCTTAAGTGTACCCAACATTTTAGTTGAACTGACTTAGGAAAATGAGTTGGGGAAGCTAAAGTCTCAAATCCTTTTTTACAGTGTTCCTTTTTGTCTGACTATATACTCAAGGAAGTCTTTACCATTTCAAAAAAATCGATTAATTATTCAATTAGTTAAAATCAATAGTAAAGACTCATACTATTTTTTTTTTTTTGATCAGAAGGAATATCTGATGACTGAACATATTTATGATCTCATTCACAAGAGAATTAACATCATTTTTCCTACAACAAGAAACCTTCAAACTTCAAAAGGCACCATTAGGGAAAATAGACCAAAGGGATACAGCTTAGTAAGAGGTTGTGCAGGGAAAATATCGGACAGAAGTGTGTAATTCTCAACAGATCTGTCACTTTAAACATTATTGCTGTTATAAATGAATTAAAGTGATGTGATTGACAGGATATGTCTGTTGCAAATCAAACTCCGAGTTACAGTGCTCCACAAAGAGCTCAGAGAGACAGGAAAGATGTGTGTGTGTGTGTGTAAGTTTATAACACACATCACCTACACTGGAGAACAGACAAAGAAAACAATAACTTAAGTAACAATATGAATGTTGCAACCCCGGCACATTGGAGAAACATGCCTGTAAAAAAATGAAAAAAATTGGAGACATTTTTGAAAAGTGATATAACGTTGCTTCTTGTTTGTTTCATGACTATTTCAAAGTGAAATGTCCAGTGAATGGCACTAAAAGTGTGTTCAGTTTTATTCAAAACTTGTGAATGTGCATCTAGCAATGTTTTATTATGTTCGTTGTTATACATATTGTGCTAGATCTGAAATTAATTATCTAGTGAGTGGTACTAAAATGTTAATGAAAAAATATATACAAATCATACCCTAAACCTAACCAACAGTGTAAACAAAAGCAAACATGGGAGAAAAACGTAACTGTGTATTTATCATGACTCATATTTTGTGTTTTGAGGTCATAACATAGCATTGTGCGATGCAAAATAATTCTTTATTAATCAATATTAAAAGAAAAGAAAAGGAATACAATTTGTTGGTGTTTTACTGTCACCAGTGTTCATTTCACCTGAAAACTGCAGTGAATTGTATGAATATGTATATTTTTGGAGTTTACCAAAAATATAGGTAGAGGCACAATTTTCCAGTGAGCCTATGTTGCAATGATGTCTTAATTAAAATGTTTAAAAAAATGCAGGTTAGTGTATCACTTTGGTTTAGTCAATTAAAGTCAATCAAAATTCAATCCAAAAACAAATATGTGTGTGTGTGTGTGTGTGTACTTGTTTATGCTACATTGTGGGGACCAAATGTCCCTACAAGGATAGTAAAACCTGAAATTTTTGACATTGTAGGGACCAGCCTGCAGTCCCCACGAGGGGGAAAAAAAAAAATTTAAATAGTAAATGTTTATCTGAAAATGTAACAATGCAAACAGGTTTTCTGTAAGGGGTAGGTTTAGGGTTAGGATTGGGTTAGGGGATAGAAAATATTGTTTGGTCAGTATAAAAGTAATAGAAGTCTATGGAAAGTCCCCACAATTCACAGAAACAAACGTGTGTGTGTGTGTGTTTGTATATGCTTAGTTACAGTTTGAGGACAATTGTCTCCAAAAGAAACTTCATACTCCAAAAAAATTAAATAAAATAAATAATTAAATAAAATATTATATATTTCCTCATTTAGAGAGCAAAGAATAAGTGTGTGTGTGTGTGGTTATGCTAGTACATCTCTGTTAGAGTCCCAGCCTCTCCCTGTGAAAGCTACAGACAGAGACAGATCACCGGTGACCTCCATCACAGCTACTGACCCTATCACTCTGAGCAGAGAAAAAGAACGAGAGTGAGAGGGAGATTGGATATGGGGAGGGGATCTAGCATGTCTGAGTGTCTTTTCTTGACCCCATACCTCATCTCCAGCTGTACATAACAGATTGCATCTGCTTATGGGGCTTTCTGCAAACGCTCAGAACGTTGACTTCCCACATGATTTACCGTTCCTTATCATACACACCTGCGCTAGGTGACCCATTAGTTATGCCCTATCTTTTGTGTAGATGCATTGTCTATCCCCGCATTGGCCAACAAACCGAATGGATAACACAGCACAGCTGGCCGTGATGAGAAGGCCTGCACATTAGAATAATTGAGAGAGAAGAGAAATGAATAAGAAAAGAGCATTGGACGGGGCAACTGGAACTGGTGCAGATGTGCAGTTCAAGTCCATGTGTGCGGACGACACTTCAGAGGCCAAGGTCCGCTGGGAAAGCAGTGCGTGTGCGTTTGTCCTGATTAGTGCACAGCAGATGTGCAATAGTAGGGAGCACAAAGCAAGCTGAGAAAAAAGGTCCCAGCAAGCCTGTCATTATATTCCAGTACATCTTTCTCTCTTTCCATAGAGAAATAATTATGCTAGCAGTTGTGGCCAATACACTGTGGCCTCTTTAACCTCAATAACACATCTCCAAGAGTCTATTTGAATCAACATCAATGCCAGCTATTGTAGTGGAAACTCAAGAAATTCCTGTAATAATTTATTTTTACAATAGAGTCTCTGTAATAAATAACTATGAAACATGATATAAACATAACATACACTTGCAGTAAAAGGTCAGATAACACAATACACTACAGTTTAACACACACACACACACACACACACACACACAACCAAACTTGCATGTAAAACAATCTAAAATATATAAAAATGTAAAATATAGAAATGTTATAATAGATTATATAACCTGATGATCATGTAACAAAGGAGTTCACATCATCAAATGTAACAAATATGTCTACTAAATGTAAATGTAAATATTTTACTATTGACCAAAATAATCAAGAATCTTGAAAATATTTCTTATTTATTTACTGTATGTCAAAATGTTTCTTTATGTGTTGCATTTGTCAGAATCCTAAAACGTTCTGTTTTACCAGGTTTAAATTAGATGCTGAATCCAAGATGTGGTCACATTTGGACCCTATATTGTAAATAAAATAAAATAAAATCTCAATAAAAATGAATCAAAGTTCTAAATATTAATAAACAGTAGCAGCATTCAACAAATACATACATTTACAGTATACCTGTACATATACAGGGATACCACACACACACACACACACACACACACACACACACACACACACACACACACACACACACACACACACACACACACACACACACACACACACACACACACACACACACACACACACACATTGTCCATTCAATCTATTTAGTTAAACTTCCCAGAAAGCTACATTCATGGAAACTGTCTGATGAGTCCCCAACACTGGATGAAACAGAGATATTCAGAGTTTTTTTGGTCTGTGATAAGAGATGGATAAACTAACCAAGCAAGGAAAAAGCCACATCATCATCTCACAGCTGTTTTCTGCTATAATGTAGCTGTTTCTAAGCCACAGCCTTAAGGATGCAGCACAAGCTGTAATAGAAACTGGGGAAAATAACAACAGCAACAACAAAAAAGAAAATAGTTTGGCTCAAACTGAAAACTGAAAATCAATTTTAATTAAATAAATAGGTCGACATAGCAGTTCTTTGAAACAGGGTTAAAGCAGGACCTTGGCCTCCCCACAGTGCCATATATACACAGAATGTTATAATTGATCATACTTAAAGGGCACAGCAGGCATTTTTCTATGTCCTAGCCATACTAGACAAATGAAACACATGTTTTTCTTTCTGTTGTGTGTATGTGCGCACAACTGATGAGATGGTGAAAACAACAATAGTTTAAAGTAAAACTAATACTGCATAGTTATTGTCTGTTAAGGGCTGTTAAAGGAATCGTTCATCTAAAAATGAAAATTGGCTGAAAATGTACTTACCCTCGGGACATCCAAGATGAGTTTGTTTGTTCAATGGAACAGATTTTTAGAAATTTAACATTACATCAGTATGGATCCTCTGAATGGGTGCCGTCAAAATGAGACTCCAAACAGCTGATAAAAGCATTACAATAATGCACAAGTAATCCACACGATCTTATGAAGTGAAACGTTGTGTATTTGTAAGAAACAAATCTAACATTAATAAGGGATTTTAACTTTAAACTCTTACTTCTGACCACAATACCAGTCCATAATCCATAATAATGCTTCCTCCAGTGAAAAAGTCCATTGTTTATCACAAATATGCAGCTTTTTGCTTCAAATGATGTTAACTGGAGTTGTCAATTATCTTGAATTATTTTGATCCTTTCATCAGCGGTTTGAACTTCCATTCTGACGGCACCCATTCACTGCAGAGGACCCATTGGTGAGCAGGTGATGTACTGTTATGCTAAATTTCTCAAAATCTGTTCCAATGAACAAACTCATCTACATTTTGAAAAAAAGAAAGACCGAATGAATGAATGAATGAATGGAACATTTATAAAGTGCATTTTAGATACTAATATACACTCAATGGAATTAGAGATCTCTCCTCAACCACCACCAGTGTGCAGGTGGAGAGAGGAGAGTGGATGGCCTCAGATTGAGTACATTTTCAGCAAAGTTTCTTTCTGATGTGAACTATTGCTTTAAATAACTGCATCTCACTCCACTAATGCATCTCAAGTCATCATCATTTAATGACCAATAATGGGTCGCTGTCATTAAGATATTCTGCCTATCAAACATAGCATCAATGTGCAGTTACATTAGGCTTTGTGCATGCAAAATTACTTCAGACACCACAACATATACCGGAAAAGGGATATTATGTCACAATAAAGGTTTACTGTATGAGTAAATGTGTTGTTTAGGATATAGTATGTGTATGCATAAAAACACAGACTACCCTGTTATTCCGCAACACTGCAAGCGGGTGTTGGAAGTCTGTTTGAATCTAGAGGTTAATCTGCGACATTTAAATATTGTGATGGTCAAATGTCTTTTTTTCAACACCAGATAAACATCTTAAAATAATAGGTTTTCATACATTTTAAACGTTAAAAGTCACAGATACATCTGCACAATGTTATTCTAACATCAAGCAGGGACCATGTTAGCAATGTATTGCAAGTGTAAACACACTCTAAAAATAACATCATACACATGAAAATAAAGCTGGTGCATTTAATTACATTTACAGTACTTTAGCATTAAAATGAATGATTTTTTTTTCAGTTTCTTTTTCCCCCGCATTTTGCCTCACATTGCAATAAATAACAATACCTGTAGGCGCTAATTATTATAATGTTTGGCACTGCGTTGAAGGCTTAGCATTCTCTTGGGGTTAGGGAAAGATGCTAAACAAGTGAAAATAAAACATATATTTGCTGGTGAAATTTTAATAATTGATAGATAGGATCTTAACCAGTGACAAAGACTATAATAAGCACTCTGCATTATCGCATTGTGTTTTGCTGCTGCAATTAAAATATGTCCACACTGTGAAATATGGTGTCAGCTTGAGAGAGGCAGCAATTACTTAATAAGCTCTATCTGCAGTGTGAAGGCTTAACTAAATGAGATCCTGATATAATTGAACAAGACACATTGTGTACATTAATGTGTATAAATTAACCTCATACTAATGGTCAAGCGTTTGAAATAATTACGATTTTACTATGTTTTTGAAAGAAGTCTCCTATGCTTATCAAGTCTGCATTTATTTGAGTAAAAATACAGTACAAATAGTAATATTGTGAAATATTATTACAGTTTGAAATAATTCTTCTTATTTTAAAATGTAATTTATTGATGACAAAGCTGAATTTTCAGAAATCATTCTATATTACCTGTTTTAACGTATTAAAACACAAAGCAATTTAAATTTAAAACTGTAATAACACAGTAAAATATTTCAGACATCCTATCTATAGAATGCTCAGAATAAGATACAGGAGAATAAAACAGTTAAAGAGTAATAGCAGTTATCAGTAAGAATCCATGGTGTGAATCATACTTCCCACCGGTAAGAGAAGGACTAATCAGTTTAAGAAGCCTGGAAATGGACCTGACAATTGTGTTAAATTAGACATCACTTTTGAGAGGTTCTGTGTGCACCAAGATAGAATCTCTGTGGGGCAGGTGCCATTTACAGCCATCTTTGTTCTGGAGCTCAGATCGTATACAGACTCTAGAGAAGTCTACGTATGCTGCAGGTGTGTGTGTGTGTGTTTGTACATTAGCATGTTTTCTGCGAGGGATATGGATCACAATCCTGCTCCACGTGTCTCTCTGCAATGCTTCAGTTTCCCTTGTTTTCCTGCTCTACAGTCTCAGCTTACTCTCTGCAGTTCTGCTTCCTTTGTCACCAAGTGAGCCATTGCACCTCTTTCTTCTCACTTCCCTTTCTAATCACATCTCTGAAGGACACTTCCACCAGCTTACAGCCACCTCAACCTCCACCTCCACTACTGAATCATACATGATTCTAAGCTTTCTATTCTCTACTTAATATCACTGGTATTGGGGGGAAAGAAAATAGGCAGGGATGATGATGATGATGATGATGATGATGATGACATAATTTAAAAGTGATTACAGAAAGATTACCCTTATAATTTTAAGGGTGTCTGGAAAACATTTGGGTTTGAGTGGAGGAGAAAATGTGTGCAAATATGTGCATTTAAGTGTGTGTTTGTATGTGTGTTGGCTACAGAAGTAATCAAAATGTAACAGAATCTCCCTTAAGGGATGTTCTGACAGTTAGAAATGATTCCTACATTTTTTTTTTAAATACTGTCAAAAGTTTTAGGTTAAGAAACTTATCCAGCAAGGACAGATTAAACTGACCAAAAATAAGACTTCCACATTGTCACAAAAATGTTCTGTTTCAAATAAATGCTGTTCTTTTGAACTTTATATTCATCAAGGAATCCTGTAAAAAATCCAATATTGATGAAAATACGAAAGGTTTCTTAAACACCAAATCAGCATATTAGACACTGGAGACTGGAGTAATGACTGCTAAAAAAATCAGCTTTGCCATCTAAATAAACTACATTTTAAAATATATTAAAATAGAAATAATTTATTTTAATATGTAATAATATTTCACAATATTACTGCCTTTTTATATTGTATTTTTGATATAATAAATGCAACCTTGATAAGCCTTTTCTCAAAAACATTAAAAACCTTACAGACCCCAAACTTTTGAATGGTAGTGTATATAACAAAACTTTTAAAATAAATATTATTATTATTTTTATTATTATTATTGGTCTACAGGCTAATTTAACCTATATAATAGATATAATATGTTATATATCTATATATATATATATATATATATATATGTGTGTGTGTATACAGTGCTGCTTGAAAGTTTGTGAACCCTTTAGAATTGTCTATATTTCTGCATAAATATAACCCAAAAAATCAATAGATTTTCATGCAAGTCCTGAAAGTTGACAAAGAGAACCCAATCAAACAAATGAGATGAAAATATATACTTTGTCATTTATTTATTCAGGAAAATGATCCAATATTACACATCTGTGAGCGGCAAAAGCATATGAATCTCTAGGATTAGCTGTTAATTTTAAGGTGAAATTTGGGGCTGTTTACACCTGGTCACTTCATACATTTTGTCTGATCAGATAGCTATCTGGATCGTGAAAAGGCCAGGAGTAAATGCCCTCCGAAACGCATTCGAGACGGATATAAATCCGATCGCTCAAACCACTTCAGGAGGTGGTCTGGGCGGCATTCCAGACGAAACTGGACAAGTGTAAATGCATCTGGTTGTTGAAACCACATGTGTAAATTTTACTCCTCCCAAAATGTTAAAATAATAAACGTGTGAGAGCATGTTATAGGCTATATGACATTATAGTCAGATATGACTGCACTAATGCAACACGCATCGCAGTGGACGAGTATCTGAGTATCTCTTCAGCAAGCCGAATGAAACAAACTTCCGCGAATGAAACAAAGTAAGACGCAGACGGTGAACACACAATCATCTTCATTAAAAGTAGTAAGACAAACGTATCTTTCCAGTGCTGATGCCGATCTTTGATCTTGAAATGAGCTGATAATTAATAAAATGCAGCGCTTATCTTTTGATTTCGTTGACGTGAACGCGACGACACATTTATGTGGCCAAGTGTAAATGTAAACGTTTTAACAAATCAGATAGATATCCGATCAGCGAAAACGCATGAAACGACCAGGTGTAATCAGGCCCTTAGAGTCCATCTGTTCAGAGGTATTTTTAATCAGTGAGATGACTATCAGGTGTCAGTGTGTGCACCATTGATGGAACAATGAATTCTGAATTATAACAGCAAATTCTGAAGGAAAATGTCAGGACATCTGTCCGAGAACTGTATCTCAAGAGAAAGTGGGTCATGCAGCAAGACAACGACCCCAAGCACACAAGTCGTTCTACCAAAGAATGGTTAAAGAAGAACAATGTTAATGTTTTGGAATGACTGAGTCAGATTCCGGACCTTAGTCCAATTGAAATTTTGTGGAAGGACCAGAAGCAAGCAGTTCATAGGAGGAAACCCACCAACATCACAGAGTTGAAGTGGTTCTGTACTGAGGAATGGGCTAAAATTCCTACAAGCCATTGTGCAGGACGTTACAAGAAATGTTACTTGCAGTTATTGCTGCAAAAGGGGGTCACATCAGATACTGAAAGCAAAGATTCACTTACTTATGCCACTCACAAATATTTAACACCGGATCATTTTTCTCAATAAATAAATGACAAAGTATATATTTTTGTCTTCTTTGTTTGATTGGAATCTCTTTGTCTACTTTAAGGATTTGTGTGAAAATCTAATTATGTTTTGGGTCATATTTCTGCAGAAATATAGAAAATTCTAAAGGGTTCACAAACTTTCAAGCAGCACTGTATCTATAACTGTAACTATACGTATTAGTAATTTTTGATAGTTAAGTTTTGATATTTTTTGGACAGAGTTTGGCATAATGTTTTATTATTTTGTAGAAAATAGTAAACATTTATATCAGAAACATAAGAATGAACAAAACTGCTTCATGCCCATTAATTTTTGCTTTTGTCTGCTAAATCAAAGTCATGTTCTGCTACAAATATGCAGAAAAAATAACTATGATACCATAGAGTCAGAGTGTGTGCCAAGGTCAGAATGATATCACTGACTGTGAGTCAAGGTCAGTAAATAATATTAGATAAATAATAATATATATATACACACACACACATACATACATACATACATACATACAGTGGCATGCGAAAGTTTGGGAACTTTGCAGAATCTATGGAAATGTGAATAATTTTAAAATAAGAGAGATCATACAAAATGCATTTTGATGTTATTTCAAAATGTTATTTTTTATTTAGTACTGTCCTGAGTAAGATATTTTACATAAAAGATGTTTACATATAGTACACAAGACAAAAAAAATAGCTGATATTATTCAAATAACCCCCTTCAAGAACCCTTGGTTCTTAATAATACTGTGTGTGGTTACCTGAATGATCCACAACTGTTTTTTGTTTTGTGATGGTTGTTCACGAGTCCCTTGTTTGTTCTGAACAGTTAAACTGAGCACTGTTCTTCATACAAATCCTCCATATCCTGCAGATTCTTTAGTTTTCCAGCATCTTTTGAACCCTTTCGAGCAGTGACTGTTTGAGATCCATCTTTTCACACTGAGGACAATTGAGGGACTCAAACACAACTATTAAAAAAGGTTCAAACATTCACCGATGCTCCAGAAGAAACACGATGCATTAAGAGCCAGGGGTGAAAAATGTTGAACAGGATGAAGATGTCCAAATTTTTCTTACTTTTTAGTACTGCCCTTCGGAAGCAACAGAAGATACTTGCATGTTTCCCGGAAAAAGTTTGATCTTCAAATTCAAAACTTTCACATGCCACTGTATATATATATTTGGAACTGGAATATGGGGTGGAAATTTAGCCAATGCCAAAAATGTCAAAATGCTCTATTCTGTGTTTGTGTGTGTGTGTTTTCTTTCTGCACTCTTTTGAAGCCTGATGAATGAGGACAGGATTGGCAGAGTGGAGATTGCTTTGTTACACACTGTCCCTCTCATTCCTTTGATTAATACAGAGGCGAGCCACAGAACAAGGGATGAAGGTGGTATAAAGCAACAAGTGTACACTGACACCAGCACTCTTGTTTAGAAACACAGTGGGTTTGCAAGCAGTGCATAAAATGTCTCCAGTGTAAACTGAACACACACCGAGATGCACTATAACAATACACTGGCATTTCCATCCACACAGATATGCACAGGTGCACATACAGCATACGCACAAAGACATGTAGCCACACATAGAAAGAAGAACTCCCTTAGAGCGCAAAGACAGATTCATCAGGAAAGCAACAGAGAAACGAGGCATGAGCGAAAAGCAATTAAAAAGAAAACTCCTCCACAGCCCCACCTGTTTCACATCAGACAGCCCACTCGCTCACTCCTTCTACCCTGGGACACTTGTTTTCCCCGGGGAGAGGAGACCGATTAGAGAAATGCCACCACAGTTTATTAGTACTGACTTCAGTATTCACTCTTAACTGCGCAGATCATCTTCCGTATAATTAAGATAAGATCCAACGGATGTTGTGATCTATGCTATTCATTTAGCTCTCTCCTACGGGTGCCTTGTTTCTCTTTGTCTCTCCCTTGTCATCTCTCACACACATTCACACACACACTTTCATCAGAACGCTTCATATAATTTGTGATGGGTTACAGGGGTGTCATGTGACTACTTTTTTGAGAGGCACCAGTGGCAGTTTCAAATAACATGAGATGACTAGATGACAGAATTCTTAAAGCAAATTACATGTGGTAATATTTTAGAATAAAATATTTAGCTCACTATATCCTACGCTCACTAGGGCTGCATTTATTTGATCAAAACTACAGTAAATATCATGAATATCATTACAATTTCAAAATAACTGTTCCATTTTAATATATTTCAAAATGTTATTTATTAATTTGATGGCAAAGCTGAATTTTCAGCATCCATTCAGTTTTAAGTGTCATATGATTCTTTAGAAATTATTATAATATGCTAATTTGGTGCTCAAGAAACATTTCTAATTATTATCAATGCTAAAAATAGTTGTGCCGCTAAAATAATTTGAATTCAGCTTTTAAAACAGAAGAAGTGCACTGGAAAAAAAAATTGAACAATTTTCATTCAGAAACTGCTAGGAAATTTCACAATATAATTTAAAAGTAAATAGAAAGTAACATTGAATTAAACATGAAACTTTGAAGTAGAAAGACTGAAATAGTATTTTCTTGTAAAATGTACTCCAATAATCTTTCATTTATAGCTTATAGCTTTTTTACATGTGTCTTTGTATGTATGAATTGCCTTTTTAATGTGTTTTTAATAAATAAAAAGAGTGTCATGACATTGACCCTTTAAATAAGTGCTTTTTAGCCTTAAATAAAGATGCAACTTAAATATCAAATATACTTTTTTTGTTGTTTGTTCGGAGTTTTCATATAAAATCCACTTGGCATGATGCTTCTGATGGGCATTAGTGTTAAATATTGGCAAAGCAATAAGCATTCAATTCATCCGTGATTGCTTTCACTTCCTCTGACTAAAATACCATCATATTTGAATGATGTACATGACAGAAACCTATGAAATGCAGCCAGTTCAATTAACAGCCTCATTTTATTACATGTTCTCCCCCTCTTTCTCTGAAGCAACTCCATTTGATGACCTGATAATAAAAGCAAAATGAATTCAAAGGAATCCTCCTCCAGAGAAATAGCCATAATGCTTTTACTAACATCCACATTTAAAATGACAGAATGGTTTGCAGTGCTTGTTTTCCATCTCTGAACCATCAAAGCATCTCTCTATTGTTACCTTCCCACCACAACGCAGCAACAAGGACTTCCACCGCCGAAGCGGAAACAAAGAAATCCCATTTCTAGCTCGGAAACGTGTGAGAGTGAAGTCAAAATAAACATCTTATCACAACAATGATGTAAAAACCAAACATATGAGTCTGGAAATGGATTTAGAAAATTCACAGTTTGGACGGTCAGATAGGCGGCTGCTTCTGAACGCAGACAAATAATGGTGAAATATGTGGGAGATGGGGCGGATAATATTTTACGGCTTGATAAAGGCAAACTAATCCTTTTTTTTTTACTCTAGGATTCACTCCATTCCAACAGCTAAAGGATGAACACTGGAAGATATGCTTATCTCTGGGAATTTGGGAGTAGGAAATGTTCCTGACATTTTTCTTCATAGGCCTAGATTATATATGGTTAATGCAGTCAACAACAGACCTGTATTTTGAGCATAAATTAATTATAATTAAATCAAGCTATCTTAATCATACCACAACACATTCTGTCACTTTAAAAGACAGAAGGATTACTAATTGGTCACAGTTGTGTGGTTGAACAGTAAAGACTATGTAATTAATGACAGTTTCTCAGAGTAAACCTACATTAAAAATCGACCCCCAACTCTCCATTCTCAAACTCAAATATTGTTATGTATTTCATTTTGTCACTTTGACTGAAGCCCTTCTTTTTTTCAGGTGGTGTTTACTACTCAGGGACATAAATCATTGGTTGGACAGCAAACAAAAAGGGCTATCTCTCTCTCTCTCTCCACACTCCTTTCAACCAAGTGATTAATGGAACATAAAACACATTCATCATCACTAATGTCGTTTTCCTTAAGACACAATTTGTGCTGACCCAGTAAGGGAAAAAAAGAAGAAAAAATAAAGATGGTGAGACCACATCATCAGCCAGAATCAACAATCAAATACAGAAACACAAAAAAACACTCGTGCATGTTCATGATATGTAGGGGGTATTCCCTTTCATCCATCCATTAAACAGTTATTAGTGCTGGTAGACTATTGGTTGATCATCTAAATTTTCAGCATCCATTGCAGAACTCATTACATCCGCACAGTGGGACATTCAGGTGTGCGCTTGACATCTGGACACGCTTTGTTGCTTTGACAGAGAGGAGGGATGATCATTGTATCCCAGAGTGTTTGAAAAACGTAAAACAGACACAGGATTCACAGCACTCCTCTGTCCTTGTGTGTGCATGTGCATACTGTGGCATAGTTTCTGCCTTTTCGCTCTTTCTATGCCACTCAAAGGGCAGTTCTAACTAGGCTGTCATGGGAAGGACTGCACTATCCATTAACCTCTGGCCTCGTGGCCCCCACTGCTGATGGAAGACATAACCTGCATTACAGGGTTCACTTCCAGCTGCTGACACTCACTCTCGCACACACAGTGTCCACTCTAGGTTTCCGTGTTCTTTCACTAGGTCGGAACTCTCTAACAAAGAAGAACAGTGAGCCCACCTATAGAGAGAGACAAAGATAGTTTTCAGCTCTCAAACACTCTGAGTTTAAAGCTACCTGATCACTAGCAGCTCCAAATGGAATGGAAAAATAAATAGATATAAACAATCAGATCATAAATCAGTATGCAAATAGATGTAAGAATAAAGACCGATCACAATTCATTGCACAAAAATTATAATTAGATCATTGCAATCTGTTACATTTTGAATGAAGAAGATTGTATCAATGCACATCTTTGTAGGTATACTTATGGTCCACTGTCCAATAAGAGAAAGTCTAAATTTTAAAATGTGTATTTCCACTAAAACGTTATTTATTTATTTAATCAATTTATACATTTTAATAAAGTTTTTTAAACTGCAAAACCAAGTCAATTTTTTTTAAGTATGTAGTTTACAAAAGCAAAAACAGATACACTACTGTTCAAAAGTTCGGGGTTAGTACGATTTTTGAAACAAATGAATGCTTTTATTCAGCAAGAATGCACAAAATTGACCAAAAGTGATAAAGAAGGCATTTATAATGTTGCAAAAGATTTATTTTTAAAATAAATACTGTTCTATTGACTTCATCAAAGTATCATGAAAAAAAACACAATCTCCAGAAAAATACTAAGCAGTACAACTGTTTTCCGCACTAATGATAATACATTTATTGAGCACCAAATAAGCATATTAGGATGATTTCTGAAGAATCATGTGACACTGAAGACAAATGGATGATGAAAACTCTGCTTTGCCATCACAGGAATTGACTAACTTTTAAAATTTATTAAAACAGAAAACATTATTATTATTATT
>NW_015555925.1:163087-171510 GCF_001515605.1 Sinocyclocheilus anshuiensis | reverse complement strand
GACCAAAGGTGATAAAGAAGGCATTTATAATGTTGCAAAAGATTTATTTTTAAAATAAATACTGTTCTATTGACTTCATCAAAGTATCATGAAAAAAACACAATCTCCAGAAAAATACTAAGCAGTACAACTGTTTTCCGCACTAATGATAATACGTTTATTGAGCACCAAATAAGCATATTAGGATGATTTCTGAAGAATCATGTGACACTGAAGACAAATGGATGATGAAAACTCTGCTTTGCCATCACAGGAATTGACTAACTTTTAAAATTTATTAAAACAGAAAACATTATTATTATTATTATTTTTTTTTTTATCAAATAAATGCAGCCATGGTGAGAATCAAAGACTTCTTACACACACACACACACACACACACACACACACACACACACACACACACACACACAAAAAGCACAACCCTAAACTTTTGAAAGTTAGTGTACTTAAAGGGTTAGTTCACCCAAAAATGGAAATTAGCCTGTGATTTACTCACCCTCAAAGCATCCTAGGTGTATGTGACTTTCAGACGAATCCAATCGGAGTTATATTAAAAATTGTCCTGGCCCCTCCAAGCCTTTCAATGGGGGTAAGCAGGTGTTGGTTGTGAACAGTTCAGAAGACGTGAAATAAAGTGTGCGCATCCGTACTTAAACGTCCATCACACGGCTCCGGGGGGTGAATCCATGCATTTTTGTAAGATAAATATCCATATTTCAAACGTAATAAACACTTTTTTCTCACTGCCGCTGACTGTCATACGCGGAGGACAATTTTTAACATAACTCCAATTGGATTCGTCTGAAAGAAGAAAGTCATATACACCTAGGATGCTTTGAGGGTGAGTAAAACACAGGCTAATTTTCCTTTTTGGCTGAACTAACCCTGAAAGACTGAAGTTATGCATAAAACAAGCAATGCTTCTCATTTAAAACATTTCAGTC
Source organism: Sinocyclocheilus anshuiensis (assembly GCF_001515605.1). Classification (NCBI taxonomy): domain Eukaryota; kingdom Metazoa; phylum Chordata; class Actinopteri; order Cypriniformes; family Cyprinidae; genus Sinocyclocheilus; species Sinocyclocheilus anshuiensis. The sequence continues at coordinate 170,563 of NW_015555925.1, read as the reverse complement.
ATAGCAAAAGAAACCATTTTAGGTAGGTCTTCATCTACTATTCAGTTGGTTCTTCCTTACTCTGAAGACAGAAGTTGAGTCGTCATTAAGAATTCAGCCCATGAAAAACTAATGAGGCATGGGGGAGGCTGCATGCTTTTTCATGCATGCTTTTTCAGTCAGAGATAAGAGCGCTCTGAGGTGGCAGCATTGCATTGGGATTTAGACCTACACATACAACACAGCTGGACCTGATGTTCTCACATCACATAGCAGATGGGGGTTGACATGAGAGGTACGGTGTCTGTACGCAAACTATGGGTTATTCAAGGCAGACTGAACCTCCAGCCTCAGCAGGTGGATACTGCAATGGCCCCTGGGAGATCTCTCCGTTTGAGTAAGAGGCGTCAACTTGCTTTGATTTTGCTAGAAATAATGAGCGGGAGATAAAAAGATTGGATGGAACAAACAGATGAAAAGATTCCAAAGTAAGTGAGATGACAAAGTGCAAACCAGAGTGGTGAGAATAACTCACTCTTGTACCAGATTGGACTGTCTGAGGCTTAGGGTGAAAAAAAACCCCCCTTCAAACATGACTGTAGTCCAAACTAAGATCCAGGTGCTCCATGATACTAATTAATATTCCATAATGTTTCAATGATAAATCAAAGATCACAAAGCAGGACTTTGATGAAAACAATAACTGTCTAGAGAAAATCATGCATGATAGGACCTGAATATTTTAATACACTGAGACTTCAGTGTCATGGCTCTAGACTAAAAAAAAAACATTTAAGAGCCAAATGACTGTACAGTAGTTACAAAATTACAAAATCGCTTGATAAAGTGCATTGACAGCTTTACATTAATCTATTATTTACTGACTGCTTGGTGTTAAAAGCTACAGTACAGACCATTGCAGTTCATGATTTAGTTTGAATAAAATACAACCAAAAAATGACTTGGTTCACTGAAGGAGTCATTTGTGAATAGTTCTGAATGATTTTCTGAATCTTTTTGACTGACCCATTAAAAAAAGATTGGTTCATAAAAGTCATTTGTTCGCAAACTGGATATCATGGCTCTAGCTGTGATCTTGCAAGAAACTTGGATGGTGATATCTTATGAAACTACAAATGGATGCAAAAAAAAAAAAAATCCATTCAAGTGTTTCAAAAGCTTATATTATTTCATTTGTAACCATTTTAGCCCTGATTGTTATAGATCATATATTTTTAAAAGACCATCAAAAGGGCAAACAAGATGTTTGCATGGCAGATGTTGTTTTTGACATGTTCTACCAGGCCCAATCTGTAAAGATTGAGAGTACAATGTGTATCCTTTCAGTGCAGTATCTGACAATACAAAAGATAGAGAAAGAAAGACTGTATGACTAAGTGATCATCTGTGATAAAAACAGAGAGAGAGAAAGAGCGAGAATACAGGTTGTTGGCTATGTGTGGGGGACAGACTGTTTATGTAATTCTGAATGTGTGTGTGTTCGTCAGTTCCACTCAACTGGGGTTGTGATTCAGGCCTGGAGGGAGACGATGGCTGTCAGACTTGCAGGTCACCGCATCACTGCTTACATAAAACACTTAAAGCAGGGAGAATAAATATGGAGGAACGTCAGTTTATCATACATCATAAAACTTCTCTGAATATATATTTTACTTTTATCTCACATCGTAGAGAGGAATTGAAGAAAGAGAAGAGGCAGAGGAAAGACAGGGGATTAGTTTTTAGTCAGAATGAGAAATGAATAAGGGAGAGAATGTGGGAGGGAAATAGAGAGAGAAATAGGAAGGAAGGAGAGCTAACAAAAAGTTCAAGAGAGGTGAGAGAAATAGCACAGGAGGAGCGTGCAGGAAAAGAGAAAGAGGAATGAACATGGAAAAAAAAACATGCTTTTTGTCCTGAGCCAATCAGGATCAACGAGAACTGGGAACCTGAAGTGAAAAAAGAGGAGCTTTCTCTCTCTCACTGGAATTTTCTCTGACTTTAATAGTCCAGAACTTATAAAACCACCTTTCATACTGTACACTACCATTCAAAAGTTGATACGATTTTTCAATGTTTTTGAAAAAAGTATTTTATGCTAACCAAGGCTGCATTTATTTTAAACAAAAATACAGTAGTGAAATATTATTACATAACTGTTTTCTATTCTAATATAAATGTATTATTTCATAATATATATTTTAATATATTTTAAAATGTAATTTATTCTTGTTATAACAGCTGAATTTACAGTAGTCATTACTCGCATCTGTCAAAAAATTTGACAATATATCTCATTCTGACATCTGGATTTAGAATGGAATGAGGGTGAGGAAATGACAGAATTTTCCTTTTTGCTTGAACTACATCATCCCTTTAACAGGAACTCTTGCAGAAACAGTAGAAAGAGGCGGCTTTAATATAGTTAAAAGCATTGGAAGTCTCCTGCTATGAACAGGTTGAAAGCTAAAATTCAAAGCAAAGAGAATGAAAGAGACAGATGCTAACCAGACACCTTGAAAGACCAGCAATTACAAAAACAACCTTTGAGACTTCTGTGAAACTAGGTAAAAGAAAGTGTAAATGCGTAGAGAAGAAGCAAACAATTCAAGACTAAAGCAAATAACTCGAGGTTTGAGGAAGAGCAGGACAGCTGAAGATCAGAGGGTACAGGTGTCCTTGCCTGAGGGTGTAACCGCGCACCCCGCTGTGAGGGCACGTTAAGAGGAGAGCTGAACAGGTGCACAGTCCTATGTATCACTGGCACACACTGGCACAGACCAAAGACACAACATACTGCCCCAGTGAGGCATGACCAACAGGGAATATTGAGAGAGACACAGAGACAACAAAGCAAGGTAGTAGAACACTAAAGCAAACAGATAACAGAGATACCATGAAGCAGTTGCAGAAGAATCTCTCCCTTTATATTTTGGGACAAGGATAAACTTCCCTTTCTTTGTCCTTTTCTCCTTCCCACTGATCTCGAACGCACACTCGTGGATCATGCTTTGCTCCTATAGACCTCTAATCCCTCTTCCTCCATCCCTCCCTCCCAAAGTCAGGGCAGAGGTGCAGGGCGACTGTGTTTGTGAATGTAATTAACCTTATCGGCACTGTGCAGCACTGACAAAGACAGTAAGGATAAAGGATCCCCAGCATTGTTCTACAATGTTGCCCGAAAGTTCAGCATGAATGGCACCTTAGTAGAGAAGTGTGTTGGAGTTCAGATACATGTATGGGTGTTTTATTCAATTTAAATACTTAATACTCCACCCAAAAATGAATTTTATCATCATTTACTCACCCTCATGCTGCTCCAAAAACTGTATGTCTGACTTTCTCCAGTGGAACATTGAAGATTTTTGAGAAATGACCATACGATGGAAGATACTAGGCTTGAATGTTGTTTAGTTCTTCAAAATAACTTCTTTTGTGTTCCACAGAAGAGAAATGCAACCTTCTTAATCTTAATTATTTGGTTGAATGAATGGTTGAAGAAACAGCCGTACAGTATATGTGAATGTTATGCAAAGTGCACCCCAAAAATTGCATGCAGGTTCAAGCTGAAGTTCCGGTATCTGTTCCAGGTTCAGACCTGTGAATCATGCAATGAGTCACAAAAATGAAAACTGACAAAAGCTAAAAAGAATTCTTTGACCATTGGCAAAAGAATGAGTGGCATTTATACATGCAGAAACGTGGAATAAACTAAGTGTGTCCAATTACCCTAGAAAATACGTTTCAGTGAATATAGCAGTGAAATATAAAATAAATAAGCTTGTATGTAGAAGGGCAAACGGTAAGAGGTAAATTCATTCTACATGCTGCCTCACAAAAAAATGACCTGTTTTATATGAAAACGTGATGCAGAAACTAGTTACACATGCAAACAACATATACACATGCAACATTTCACATTATCAAATGCCAGAGGGGAAATCGTCTCTAACTGTGCCAATGCCCTGATGGTTAATATATGCTTCGGCATTCGAGGGAGCATCTTATTTACATACATATTAAATACATATACGTACAGTACTAGGTTTGCATATTACATTGCACTTTCAGATGTGCATTTAACAGGACTAAACATCTGTCTCGGGTCAGTTTGCCTATTTTAACGACATTTACTAGCGGGCATCGGTGACCTATGCAAATCCAGTAATAATACATCATTTCATGCCCTATCTTTTCGATTCCAAAAAACGCCAGTGTCTGTCTATTTGTACCTAGTGTGGCAAATCTGACAGACCTTATTTAATGATTCTAGAGTCCCATACTAACACTAGGCCAAGCAAAACCATTAGCCAAAACATACCCAGTAAGAACAAAGTTGATGAATATTTGAAAAATGTACAGCATAGACCTTCGTATACTCAGCTTAACATAATAGCAAAACATTCGAATGTTCACAGTTCTCCGATATTGGCTAATGGTCATTTCACATGCAAGTAAACAGATAAAATATCTAATCTTTTATTAATAAGCATTTTATTTTGACCGTGTGTTATAATTATAGAACGGCCAGTCACATACAGTCACATATTGTGCTCTGAACTGCAAAAATGACACTTCACTTTATAATGACATTGCCAATGTCTCATATGCTATACTGCCGAGACATCCAGACACAAAGAACAAAGACTCTACTGCTAATGGAGCTAGTTACTTAAGTGTGTTCACTTTTTACAAAAACCAACTAACACTTCAAGTTAAAAAACAAATATTTATGTCTTAAATTCGTCACAACTTTAAACATATCACTTTCACTTCATTTTCAGATTTTAAACATGACAGTTTCACTTCACTTTCACTTTAAACCCTCAAGCTTTTAACATTTCAAATACTCTAGCTTTTACTTTGCTGGGATATTGGTGAAATGCTGTAAAGTTCTGTCCACAAAAATGTTGGAAATGGGAAATTGTGCAAATGTGAATGTAAATAAAGTGAACCTAGTACACATTATGTTCCCAAATGCATGTTAATCTCACATCACCTGCAGAGAGTTTGTGAGAAGCAGCATTTATTGTGAACTGACACGGTAACACAAGGTAATATAAGCTGCACGTGTGTAAATTAACACAGGCAGCACTCTGAAATATGCCATTTACATAGCCTAATTAGTCACTATTTCCACAGCTGTTCTTCAAATTCAGTGCCTGAATAATAATCCCTAAATCACTTTTAATCCAAAAAAAGGTAACTATAATTACATTTAATAATTATTTAATGTAATAAATCTATTATATATAAGCGATATCACACGAGTAGACATGAGATATGGCTGTATATCAGCCCGGCTGTCATTCGGCCATAGGCCAAGTTTGTGTAAATACATAAGAAACAACAACGGAGTGTCTTTAAAAATCCTATTTTGTGCAGAACTACTTCCTTCCGCCACGGATTCAAATCTCAGTTTGACAGTTGAACAGCTGAGCCCAAGCCTCCATTACTAATTTGAAAACATCACTTTAGAACTAGTAACAAAGGAACGTTGAGTTGCTTCATTGAAAGCTTATTGTATTACTGTATTAAAAGGTCACCGTATTATGTAAAGTATTATGAGAGAGATATGGACTGAGCGAGTGTGATTACCTGCATCTGATACAGCATTTATTCTTCAGCTCATTCTCATATTCACAATAAAACATTAGTTTGAATGTCCGCAGAGGAAAGTGATATCTTAGTCTAGGCCTGGGCGATAAAACGGTATCGATATTTATCGACGTTACACCTTCTTCGAAAACGATATAAAAATGTTCGATATAACGCACGATATAGGCACGTGCTATGAGTGATGCAGACAGCACACACAAACACGAACACATGCTGAATTGAGTGCTGTGTCTGCCTGTGATGAGGAGATTGTGAATAAAAAAATTAATATTAGTCGAATTTAAAATAAACATTTGCATTTGAATGTTAGGTGTGCATCAGAGAGTGTCATCAGTGGCGCACGAGATGCGGTGATAATGATGTAAGTTGTTGCATTTAATGTTTTGTTAGTCTAGCCCACGAGACACGCCACTGCTGTTTTATGCATTCATGAGTGCTGTGCCTGCCTGTGATGAGGAGATTGTGAATAAAAAAATTAATATTAGTCGAATTTAAAATAAACATTTGCATTTGAATGTTAGGTGTGCATCAGAGAGTGTCATCAGTGGCGCACGAGATGCGGTGATAATGATGTAAGTTGTTGCATTTAATGTTTTGTTAGTCTAGCCCACGAGACACGCCACTGCTGTTTTATGCATTCAAAATATTAGAGAAATATAGAAGCTCAGTGCAGAGATCTTGATTAGTTGAAAACCGAAACCAAGCCATTCACACAGATGCATATTCAGCGCACTTTTTAGACGGACAAATATGACTGCTGCACTCGCGTCTCACACAAGAGATGTAGCCATGCAAAGTTAAAACAGTTTAAAATTTTAGAAAAAACATCGCGAATTTGTGGAAGTTTATTCCTTTTCACTGCATCTTTAAAGGCAATCTGTGTGATCGGTGCTTCGGCTCTTTGTATTAAGCAATGCATAAACACGTGATGCTGTTTTGTTCATAATTGTTTATGCAATTTACGAAATTATATTTAATTTATATGAGTTAATTTAGACATAATGCACGTTTTTTTATAGACAGTTATTTCTTTTCGTTGACAATTTAAATGTGCTGCATTATTATACTGTGGCCTAGGGAGACAAACCAAAAGTTTCCTTGAGACCTATTTAATCTGCATATAAAACATTAGAAATTAGATATTTGTTTAATTTTTATTGTGTGTTTAACTGTTAAAACAAAAAATATTTGTCGTTTGTCTCAATAAATGTAAAAATACAGTGGTTAAATTTGAAAAAAATTTTCTATTGCTCTTTGTTTTAAAAAGGTTTATAAAAAATGTCAATAATTATCGATACCGAACGATATGAAACATTATATCGTTGGTACATTTTTTAGCTATATCGCCCAGCCCTAAGGGTGATTTCCGATGACAGCGCTGCTCAGTGCATTTCTTGGCTGCATCTTACAAGCTGTTGTTAAATGTAAAAATAACTTCAGTTTCAATCTCTTTCAATCTAAAAGTCTTTACTGCTGGCTCGTAAAAATGTCTCTTATCGCCATCTAATGGTGGAACAATGTAACTAAAATCACCATCACAAACACACACACTGTTTCCCGATACTAAATACAATTTTTTTTATATATAAAATATTGAATAATTATATTTAATAAACAACAACAGCCATCATAAACGTTGCTAGACAATTCAGTCAAAAGTACAAATAAGTTTATCTTGGTCTCATCAGACCACAGGACATGGTTCCAGTAATCCATGTCCTTAGTCTGCTTGTCTTCAGCAAACTGTTTGCGGGCTTTCTTGTGCATCATCTTTAGAAGAGGCTTCCTTCTGGGACGACAGCCATGCAGACCAATTTGATGCAGTGTGCGGCGTATGGTCTTAGCACTGACAGGCTGACCCCCCACCCCTTCAACCTC
>NW_015555925.1:156352-162747 GCF_001515605.1 Sinocyclocheilus anshuiensis | reverse complement strand
TTTTTTTCAGATCCTCAGAGAGTTATTTGCCATGAGGTGCCATGTAGAACTTCCAGTGACCAGTATGAGAGAGTGAGAGCGATAACACCAAATTTAACACACCTGCTCCCCATTCACACCTGAGACCTTGTAACACTAATTAGTCACATGACACCGGGGAGAGAAAATGGCTAATTGGGCCCAATTTGGACATTTTCACTTAGGGGTGTACTCACTTTTATGGCCAGCAGTTTAGACATTAATGGCTGTGTGTTGAGCTATTTTGAGGGGACAGCAAATTTACACTGTTATACAAGCTGTACACTCACTACTTTACATTGTAGCAAAGTGTCATTTCTTCAGTGTTGTCACATGAAAAAATATAATAAAATATTTACAAAAATGTGAGGGGTGTACTCACTTCTGTGAGATACTGTATATATAAACAATTTCATAACTTTGGAAAATGATAAAACATTCAAAACTGAAGTATTGAAATATTGCTATCTATCCATCCATCCATCTATCTGCTTGAAGAACAATGGCATGTAACAAACTTGTCTCACTCCCTCTCCAGAGGATGCGAGGTGCTTTCAAAACTTTAGTCTTCTAGTTCAGGACACTGCAGTGAACACAGCACAGCATTATTCCCAGAAGGTCAGACTATACAATACAATGTGATTTCTGCTCTTGTGGGTGTGGGGTGTGGGAATGTGACAGGTTTAGAGTGGTGAGGCTTGCCCTCTGCTTGCCCACCATAGCATGGCTGTCAATCGAACTCAGCCATAGGCTCAGAGCTCATAATTTATCAGAGGCACTGCTAGACAAGCGTCAAAATCCTCACAAGAATATCCATGCTTACACAGAATGTAAGGACAATTAAATGTTTCTATTCTTCTGTCACTTTGCATTTATATGAGAATTTCGTTAGACTGTATTTACAATAGGCTATGCAGTCAAACAGTTTGCTCTCTCAAAAGATGATGGATACCCCAATCACGTCTGCTGCAGGAATAACACACATACTACCAAGTCTAGAACAAAGAAAGCAGAAATGCATATGCAAGCAACATGCATTAATGTATAACATCACCAAAGCTGCAATAGAGTCACAAAACATGCTAATTAAATTGGCAAATGGCTAATGCTACATCTTTATGAGTATCTTAAAATGCTAATTAAAAAAATGCAGAGACAAAGTTCCTTTTGAGCTTCAGACTATAGCTTTACACTACACCTCTGGCTTTCTGGAAGAAGAAATACAAGCCAATTAAAACAGCCCCTGAATACTGGACAGCAGCAATTAAACAACTGTCCCAGAATGCCTCATTTTCTCTTCACAACCCCCTCTTTCTCTTTCCTCATCACTCTCTTGATTTCTTCAACTCTCTGCTCCATCTGTCATTTGACTCATTTATCTTCACCTTCCTCTTAATTGGGTTTGTGTGAGTGCATGTTTTATCTCCCTGCAGCTTCAAGGGCGATTTAAGGGGCATTTGGCTTGGAAATCACAAGCTCATCTAGTACATGTGTGGATACAAACAGCGTTTGTGCACATTCCAGAATCTCATTTAATGCACAGAGCCAAACACGAGCACAAACACTCACATTATGCGATAACAGATCGGAACTGATAGCACAACAGACCAGTGACCTTTACAATGCAATCCAACTAAAATCAACCAAAGCCATTAAAACACGACATTAACACTGCCGTTTTCTTTCAAATAGAACTGTAAAAATAATGGGCTTCATTCAGGAAGCATGGACAGTAGACATGACAAATAGACAGAATGACAGTTAGGTGGAACGATAGATAGAATGACAGTTAAATAGAATGACAGATAGAACAATCGAACATGCAAATGAACGATAGATAAAACAACAGAAAAACAGAAGGAATAACATGAACTATAGAATTGTTAATTGTAATTTTACTGCATTACATTACATTATATACAGGCCAGTTTTTAGTGTTGTCTACCAAGTCAACTGATAGATAGAAAGATATAGAGAAAGAAAGACAGTTACATGGGATGACAGAACGATCAGACAAACAAATGAATGATAAATAAAATGACATAAAGACAGAAAGAAAGATCAAACAACTGATAGAAGGACTAAATGAATGACTGAAAGACAGAATGAACGATCAATAGAAGGACAGTTAGACAGAACAAATGATCAAAAGAAGGACAAATAAAACAAGACAGAATGAGTTACAATGAACAGAATTAAAGTTTGCATGATTGACTGTCAGAAATAGAGTTAGACAGAACAAACGATAATACGATACAACTAAAATGACAGAAAGACAGTTAGACAAAATTAATAAACAATAGAAGAAGCGACAGAATGAACAAACGAACGAACGCTCGGTAGACAAAATGACAAAACAAACAAACAAACAACAGAATGGACAATTTATAGAATGACGGACAGAACAACCAAAAGAATGACAGATAAAGGGTTTTCCAATTTTGGGTGAACTATACTTTTAAAAGTTATTCAGCAAGAACAGAACTATGGAAGCTATCATTTTACAGAATTGTATTATATTATACAGGCCAATTTTTAGTATTAGTGGAGTTCCAGACATCCCAGCCAGGGGGATTTTTCATCTTTAAAAGAGCCTAATGCCTAAAACAACAGAGAATACACCTGGGGCACAGATTGGGTTAATGGCTAAGAAACTTATCTCATGACAAAGAGGCAGATAAGCTCCCGCTCTCACGCTATGATCATGCAAAATAAATTAAAGCCTGTCCACTAATAGCCTGCCTGCTTAGAGCTGATGACACTGCTACTTCAGTGATCAGAACAGCAAACTGCATAATATAGCCCACAAATGTTTTATGTCTTTACCAGCTTACTCCAGTCGTCACCACAAAGACACAAAAGAGAGGAAAGCTTGTATGCTTTGTAAAAAAATAAAAATAAAGCGGCAGATCCAAAGAGGCATGTACACTGCAGTGGTTTGAAACAAAGCAAGCTGCACTTCTCCAGCAGAGCGGCATTCAAGCTAAACACACTCTAAAAGGGTCCTGATCGGTTACACTACTTAATCATGCTGCTCCGTAAATGATGCATAACTAATTCAGAAATGGCATCAGAACCTTCATCACTATGCACAGAGCAAATGGACAGCCAGAAAAGCGATTTTCCACTCCAGATCTCTCGATATAATATAATGCAGCCTGCTGACAGTATTTTTGACCCTTACTATTATAAAGTAAGAGCATTTGGGTCTATTGTGAGTTTTTTTTTTGAGCCATCAAGATGACATTCAAATCAAAGTATAATTCTTAATAATACATACCAAATTGCACATCTTTTGAACTGAAATGAGGCCAGCTGAAAGATTCACTGATTAGATACTCTTACAAAACTTTAAAATAGTGTACAATTATGAAGTTTCAGTAGGTATATTATTGTATTATTATACATTTTTCTGTCCACTAGTATTAAAACAAACACTATACATATAGTACATATAATAAATTAATTGTAATGAATAAGTGGCGCAGTAGACGGTTTTGAACAGGGCTCAACCAATCACGATCAAGGATCGGAACGATACATTTATATAATTGATAAACAATGCAACAAATCAAAAAGGCATGCTTTAAGATATGATGATCAGTCATAAATTCCAGATACAGATATAAAGACTGTTGTCCAATATGGGGTCATAAAATATACAAACCCTTACAAGTTCAATATCAAATTTGCGTATATGACAAATGACCAAGAAATAGCGCAGAATCCCAAAACTAATGTTAAAAGTTGCCTCTGAATCCAAGATTTTCCTTTTGGACCTCAACATGTGTTAACACACTTGCTATTTTTAAATTACTTTAATCGCTTTTTACAATCTAATCCCAAGTTGAAAGTTTAAGATTCATGCCCTGGGATACTGGATGCCAAAGAAAACTTTGTTGAAGTTTAGATTCATTATAACTAATTGTCTGATATCAGTAAGTTAGTTGAACTACCTTGCTAATACCCTTGTCATGTCTCTGTGGGTAAGTTGTGTGTGTTTGATTGAGCGCATGCAGAATCAGCAATATTCAAAAATACCCTCTTAATGAGATATATCGATGTGCACAGTCTTCTGGAGCGATCAATGCTAATAATTGATCCAATTACTATGACGGGCAGGATTCAGTGACACAAAGTAAATATCCGTGCAACACAGTGTCCTGTGAGAGTACAGTAATACAAACTGATTTAACTGACATTCGGCTCAGTCAATTCTACATCTGCCTCTCTTCCTACCAACAAAACAAACAATGGCAGCACTACAGCTCAACCGATAACATCAGAAATGAAAAAGAAGAAAGAATGCATGCATTTCCAAGGTAAATGTGTGTAATGCACCAAACACTTTCCTATTCGGTCTTCTTTACAATTAAGTAAAAAGTAGCTTGTTTAAAACCTGATGCGGACAGCTTATCAAAGGCAACTGAATTTATGACTGGATCTCACAATTGAACCAGCCATTGTTCTACTCTATTCTCTGTATTCTGTAAGTAATGTTGTCCTCGATGTATAAGAGCCATTCAGCTCTGCAACAGGCATCCCACGAGACAGCACAAGTCAGAGGCTGTAATAACTTCCATTGTTTTACGTTCAGTTCAGCTTAAATAATTAATGGCCTGTGCAGGAAGATGGACATCACCACCTCCTCGTGCTTGTCTGGAGGGAGGGAGCATCAAATGGGTTGAGGAGCAGTTTGGATGTATTTAAGAGGATTACCACTAATGAGATGAATATCAACTAAAGAGATAAAGCTTGATTAATATTGGGCCCGAATGGGAAGTGTTTTTTGAGAGCTTTGAAAGACAAGTAAGAGGAAAACAATATATGCAAAGGCACATCTGCAAATCCCTTAACCCCTATTTCTGATTGGTATTAATGAATACCAATGGTATTTAATGGTATTAAGGTATTAATGAGCAAATACAACATAACTGAGCCTCACAAATGCCATGGTTTTACTATAATGCAATGGAGACCACACGGAAATAAAATTAATTGTGGACGTATTAAAACTGACAGGACATTTTGTGTTGATAGGCCACTGCCAGTTTATGGCACAGTCCAGATGTTTGTAAAGGTTAATATAGATCCTCCATGCATTCACTACACATTAATGTATGTATGTGGTAGAGTTACCTGGGGGCAAGCTGTAGGCTGTTGAACCGTGGCGCTTATCAAAGCATGGAAGAAAAGGGTGGAGGGATGAGGAGGTTGTTTGAGGCCAGAGGGTGGAGGATGGAAAGATGTGAGCTACACAGAGGTTTTAAAGGGCTCACGCTACACATCTAAACACTGATGTCAGCAGAAACGGGGCTTGCAGCTCTGCTGGTGGGCCGTAAGTATACAAAGCCTCTCAAGACTTATCCAACACATCAATAAAACGCCTTCTTGTACCGTCTCATTTCTTAAGATGACATAAGCACCTGTTTCAACAAAGGCTTAGGACTTAGTCCAAAATTTTTTTAAAAGAAGCTGAAAATACATAGCTTTTATTAAAAGGCTTTATTTAATTATAAATTATTATCAGAAACCGTCAAAATACACTTCTGTTCAAAAGTTTGTGGTCAGTAATATGTCTTTGAAAGAAATCTTAAAAATGTATTAAAAACATTTTAAAAATGTATTAAAAACATTTTAAAAATGTATTTTATTTCTGTGATGGTAAAACGTAATTTTTTACCAGCCATTACTTTTTCAACGTCACGTGGTCTTTCAGAAATCATTCTAATATGCTGATTTAGTGCTCAAGAAATATTCTGTATTATTAATATCATCTATGCTGAAAAACGTCTCCAGGTTACGTACCTCCATCCTCAGAGAGTGTCTACTTCTGTTCCATTACCAGAGCCTACTCGGGGCCCACCAGGGTGGGAAAGGCCCCATTGAATTGAGGCGGAGGAGAACCGAACTGGATTCTGTGGCCTCTCACTACAGTGTGCAGGACCCACTGAGACACGTTTGGCAGTAGTTTTCACGCTGCCAAATAGTCTACTAAGGGAATCAGTCTCTCGAGACTGACCTCTGGTGTAACCAGAGCGGCTAGTTCGGTGCCCTGAAGCGGCGGACCGGCAGGGGACAACCATACTAGCTGCTCTCGCGGCTGCCATCAGACCCAGCAGTCTGGAACTGCTTGACAGTGAGTGACCGGCCTTCTCTCACTCTCGCAACGAGGATTGACTCAATCCGAGCAGAAGACATACGTGCCTACATCGTGGTCGAATCCCACACCACGCCCAGCTAAGTGGTTCTCTGTACTGGAGAAAGCACACTTTTCTTGGCATTAAGTCTTAACCCCAGCTCTTTCGTGTGAGCGAGAACGACATCTCGATGTCGAACCGCCATGTGCTCTGATTGAGCTAATATCAACCAATCGT
>NW_015555925.1:155414-156133 GCF_001515605.1 Sinocyclocheilus anshuiensis | reverse complement strand
GGGCCTGCCCTCCAATGTCCTGAGCCACAGCATCAGGACTCTCATAGCTGAAGTCTCCTATTGAAAACGACGGCCCTCAGACCCACGTCGTCTGTTAGGAAGACTAGACTAGAGCCTGCTCGGGGCATGACCCAATGAGCACACTTGGCAGGGGCTCCCACACCGCCAGGTGACCTCCTAAAGGAACCAGTCTCGCGAGACTGGCTTCTGGTGTGCCTAGAGCAGCTAGCTCGGTGCCCTGAAGCGGCGGACCGGCAGGGGATGACCGTACTAGCTGCTCTAGAGACCTGCGTAGAGGTAGCGAGCCTCTTAGTACCGCTACGTTTCCGGGCTGTAACTGAGAGAAGCGCTCGCCGGAGACCGTTGCTAGAAGTGAGGCCCCCAGAATGAGGGGCTGGAACACGGTAGGTTGGGACTGCTCCTGCCCAGCAGCCCCTGCTGACCACCTCAATCTCCTCAGAGGAAGAGAGGTAAACTCTTGCTCTCACTCGAGAAAATAATTTTTTTTTTATCCCAAGTGCCCCTGTATATCTAACTTCTCATAGTCAGATAAAAACTTAATTTTATTCCTCAGAATTAAATGCAGTCAAACAACCAGAGGAGTAAATACGATCTGGAGAGAAAGATTCACATCAAAAACCGAATTATGTAATATAAGCGTTGCCTCGGCAGCGCGCGAGCCACTCAGTCACACCAACAACATCAATCTCCTCAGAGAA
>NW_015555925.1:150581-155317 GCF_001515605.1 Sinocyclocheilus anshuiensis | reverse complement strand
GCTCATTATAATATTAGGCATAATATGCTTGTGTAACTGATGCTTGTGCAACTGGCGAGCTCTTTGACGCCCTCCGTATCAATCTCCTCGGAGAAAGACAGGCGGAGCGTCGCGCCCTCTCCACGGGGGGGAAGTACCTCAGCGCGGGCTTCCGAAACCCCGAGAGCGGGCACCGGATCTGGTGGTTAAGGAAGTAGATAGGGACGCGCCCGTCTACATTCCCTCCATCGGATCCATATGCAAAACCCATGAGCACAGCCGCGGCTCCGCCTCTGCGAAAGCGGGGCCAGCAACGCGAGGAGCGCTAGTGAAGGCTCTCTTCTCAAAGAGAGCCCTCTGAGAGCGAAGCAAGGCAGTAACAAACGCTACCAAAACGGGCCGCCAGCTCCTTTTTTTTTTCGAGAGCTGACTCTGCGTGCTTGCTCCCAAGCAGACAACAAACAAACTGTGTGTATCCCCACCCGTAAAGTAACGCGGGCAGGAAGGAACACACAGACTGAACGCTGCCTGCCCTCGCCTTAGGTGTCTGGTTTTGTCTTGAGATTTCGTGACAGACAACACTAAATAAGACTCACAAACAGATATCAGACTGACACACACACACAGAGCGCTTGCTGAATGACAGAAAGCTGACGCCGGTTTCACCGCACGTGCTTTTATGCTCCTGGTCACTACGTCACCCCGCCCGTGACGTCTCGCCCATCCATTGGACTGATTACACATGTGATTCAGAGCGTGGTCACGCTGGAGGCGTTCCCGTAGCGTTTCGACGCAGCTCGAGTTCCTGAAGGGGAACAAGTTGTTCTGCTTAATAATATTGTGGAAACTGTGGTTTAATTTTTTCTGGGATTTTTAGAAAGCTTTAGAAAAACAGTAATTATTTGAAATAGAAATCTTTTGCAACAATGTAACACTCTTTCTTTATTGCCATTTGTGATCAGTTTAATGCATCCTTTAAAATTATTTGGAGAAAAAAAATGTTACTTACCCCAAACTTTTAAACTTGTATACAATGGTCTAGTCTATGTAGGCTACTCTCATTCATGAAAGTATAACATTATCAATCAATCACTTATTTAATTCTAACCAGATCCAATCTGAAAAAGAATGTCAGAGACAGAAAGAATAATAATGCTCAACAATAACCCAAATGAGGAACATTTTGATTCTAATACCCATTTTAAATCAATGTAATCTAATATAATAAAAGAATAATTCAGAATTCTGAGAATTCTGTGCGCTCCAAGCTAAATAGCAATGAATGATGGCCATTCAGAATCCACAGAGCTTTCTTCAGATTTTCAAGGGCACATATTCCATGCAAGTAAAGACGGTAGACAGATGTAGTTTAATCACAGTGCTAAGAGAACAGCTGTTCTTGTAATACAATGAAATGAATTGCGCTTGTAATCAATAGTGTCCTTGGATGTGATATTATATGAATGTGTTACACTGAATCCAGAAAGGTGAAAGAGGAGTATCAATAATGTTTGCAGAAATAAGAGGATTGATTGAATAGCCCCTGTGAGATTAATTGAAGGTTGAGATTATGAAGTGTGCTTGCCAAAGGTATATTAAGTATTTGAGGGATTGTGTATGCTTGCGAGATACATGTGTACAACTTCAGAAGGTGAGGTGTAAGCCACAGGGAAGAGCTTCATTTGAAAGTAAATCTGTGGCAAATGTATGGCTGAATTCAAGAATATACACATTAAAGGCTTCATGATAAAGGAAATAAAAATCGATAAATTCGATCAGATTGAAAGAGAACACTACCAACTAATGTGTGTGCAACAGTTCCATCTCGGTATCTTCAAAAGAATCCAACCTGTTCCACATACAGAAACCAGGTTTCTTTATTTCCATTAATATAACTCTATCTGTTAACAATGACAAAATCGAGTAGACATCTTGGAAGATCCGGGAGCTTCAAAGCACAAAAAGGCATGACATCCTGCTGGGAGTGTGATGGAAGCGAAAGAGAGCAAAGGCATGACAGAAACGTAATGTATTCTGCAGAAAACTTACCTAACAGGCCCGAGGCTTGCCTTCGTTTAATAGGCAAGTTTCCAGACACTTTGAGAACAACAATCACCTGTCATCTATGAAGATGTGAGAGCCTTTTTTCGTTCCGTGGCACACATGTCCTCATTCAGAGCGAGTATAGAAGGATGAATGGATGACAGTCACAGGAAATGTAACAGTTTAGATGAGTGTTGGATTCTTTCCTCTGAAGAGCATTGGGAGGGCTGGGAATGGGGGTGAAAAAGAGGGTAACCACCAGAAAATGGGGGAATGATACAGAGTTTCTTTATCACTGTTCTTTTCTTCAGCAGGAGACTATAATTGCCAATTAAAATAACAAACCGCAGTGCGAGTCTTGCTGCGAAAATGGGCTCACTCAACTAAGTAGGAAGCACCTAAGGAACGACTCACTTATGGCAGCTATCTCCTGCATGCAGGAGTGTAACGCAATTTCCCACAGGTCACTGCATGGACTGGATAGTGCACTGACTTAAATATATTTTACTACTATGGAATTCATTTGTTTGCAGCACCAATTATGTTGCAGGACCACTGTGTTTAAATAAGAAATTAGGAAATGGGAACAAAATGCCTATGATTGCAAGAGTGAAAATGTTATTTTTCAGTGCTGCCAAATCTGTGCATCATTCGTTCATTCGTTTTTTTAATTTAATATTGAAAGTACAAAAATGAAAAAACGGCTCCTTTCCAAAAAACGAGTATTCAGCGTAAATTTTCGCTTTTTGTTCAGGGGTAGAAAAATTAATAAACAGCTTGAATATTCGATTTCTACACGTGGGCAGGAATTAAACGCCCCTTTCTGCTGATTGGTCAGCCGAAGATCAAACCGTGCCGTCATCAGTTCTTCCGCAGTATCACGCAGCAGAATAATAGTCCGCCACTGTTGCAGTTGTAATAGTTAAGCTGTAATAGTTCACCTCTCCATTGCTGACTGGTAACTGTGCCAGATTAAGGGTTTATGTTTTTGCCTATACAGTGAAAGTCAATGGGGTCCAAAATAGAGGATGGCTTATCTGTCTCTTTTTACAGATTAAGTGTTAAATTAAATCTGTGGATATATTTCATATGAGAATAAAAAAAAAACAATAACAGCATCAGTAGTGTAGTGATAAATCATATATATTTATAATCAATGACATGAATTTTAAAATTGCAAATTATTCTCATGACATTATTTATTATCCAGCTTCAGCTCTAATTTACATTAAGTGGATTTTTTTTGTTCATATTATTGATTTTAAAAATCATCTGTGATTAATCAACCATATTTTCAGATTTTATATACGTAACCCAGTGACTTTATTAAAAACATTATTACTCAATCTTTTATTTCATTCTAACCAGATACTATTTTGAAACTTGAACAGACTATTTCTGCTCAAAACAAATTTAATCTAATAGTAGAATAAGGGAATAATTCATAATTATGAGAATTTATGATGTTGTAAATAACGTCTCGGTTACGTATGTAACCCTCGTTCCCTGAAGGAGGGAACGGAGACGTCACGTCGGTGACCGACGAATTGGGATCTCGCTTAGAAAGACCAATCCACTTCGAGTGTAAACTAAACGAGCCAATGCACATTGGCATACGATGATTGCATCCAGCTGCCGCTGATCACAGTGTGAGCATAAAAAGGCAGCTGGTGCAACGCATACCAGGTTTTCGCTGAGGAGCCGAGCCAGTGACCTGGCCGCTCAGCGGTGGTACAGCAGCCCTCGTGCAGGTCCCTCAGTTCTGCCACGTCTGGCTGCCGAGGGGACGGAGGAGTTCGACAGGGTCTACAGTACGGACACTCTGGAGAAGTTTCTAGCAAGAGGACACTAAACCGGGGCCTCTCAGTGCCTCTACCCGTTTGAAGTGAGAACACAGGAGCATACCGGCTCCACACAAAGGCCATAGGATCTAGCGAACATGGGGGTCGCCCAGCCCACAGCTCTACAAGTATCTGTCAGTGAGGCGCCATGAGCCAGCGCCCAGGAGGATGCAATACTCCTAATAGAGTGCTCGAAACCTGAGCGGGCAGGGCACACCCTGTGCCTGATAAGCCAGGGTGATGGCATCCACTTTCCAGTGGGCCATTCTCTGCTTAGAGACGGCATTCCCCTTCTGCCGGCCTCCGTGACAGACAAAGAGCTGGTCTGAGGTACTGAAGCTTTGTGTCCGGTCTACGTAGCACCTTAAGGCTCGGACGGGACAGAGCAAAGCTAGGCTGGGTCTGCATCCTCCGGGGGCAGCGCTTGCAGGCTCACCACGTGATCCCTTAAGGGAGTAGTGGGAACCTTGGGCACATAGCCGGGCCGGGGCCTCAGGATTACCTGGGAATCAGCCGGCCCAAACTCTAGGCACGAATCGTCGACCGAAAATGTGTGCAGGTCCCCTACCCTCTTGATGGAGGCCAGCTTGTAAGCAGGAGCAGAGTTTTCATTGAAAGAAACTCTAGCTCAACTGACTGCAAAAGGCTCAAATGGGCCCTGCTGTAGTGTTTTAAGCACCAGAGACAGGTCCCAAGAGGGTATGGAGAGGGGCCGGGAAGGATTTAGCCTCTCGCCCCCCTAAGGAACCTGATGACCAGGTCATGCTTCCCTATTGACTTCCCTTCCACGGGGTCATGGTTAGCAGCAATCGTTTTTTTTTGTTTTTTTAGCGACATAGACTTAAAGGGTGGAGGGAGACAGCCTTCGCTCCA
>NW_015555925.1:148404-149636 GCF_001515605.1 Sinocyclocheilus anshuiensis | reverse complement strand
GGTGAAAGGTCCGATTCAAGACACTCAGGTCCAAGATTGGTCGTAACCCACTTCCTATATTGGGTTCAATGAAGTAGGGGCTGTAAAACCCCATATTCATATCGGCTGGAGGGACCGGCTCTATCGCATCCCTCGCCAGTAGGACTGCGATCTCCGCACGCAAGACAGGAGCATCGGCCGCCTTCACTGTCATGAAGCGGATGCCACTGAACTTGGGGGGATGCCGGGCGAACTGAATCGCATAGCCGAGGCTTATGGGCCGCAGAAGCCAACGAGACGGGTTGGGTAGCGCTAGCCAGGCACCCAGACACCGTGCAAGCGGGACCAGTGGAACCACCTCTGTACCCGCAATGGGGCAGCGAGGTGGAACGCAGGGACCCAACTCGGGCGACTTGTGAGCAGACCGGAGAGGGGTCTGAGTGTGCAGTGCAACGCTTACCTGGTTCCACAGGTTGGCAGAGGGTGCGTGAGTAGGGCCTTTGTTGACGCTCTCTGTTTCTTTGTTCGCTAGCCGCCCACTGCTGCTGGCTAGCGAAGGAGGAGGATGAGTGAGGTCAGGTGTTGGGCTGCCCGCGACTCTCCGTGCCCTCCTGGGACCCAGAGATAGAGAATTTGGCAAAGGGTGCGTGAGTAGGGTCTTTGTTGACGCTCTCTAACCGCCCGCTGCTGCCTGCTGGCGATGGAGGAGGATGAGTGTTGTCCGGTGCTGGTCCGTCCGCGACTCTCCCTGCCCTCCTGGGACCCAGGAACAGAGAAAACTGCTCTCTTGTTGAGATTTTCCAGATTCTCCACCCGGCCCTCCTCTGGGGGAGGGAGAGGTGCCTTTACCATCCCCCAAAGAGCAGCTTCCTCCTTCTCTGGGTCACATGTCCCGGGGCCTCTTGCTCTTTCACTCACCGCCAGGTTTGACGGGGGCCTGGACGGGTGGGGCGGCCTGCCCACGCCCAGCTCCACGGGAGCAGGGGCGGATGCAGGGGGCCGCCCTCAGTGACGAGCAGGCTGGGGCGCTGCGGCCGGCGGACGGGTGGAGGCAGCAGCTGCCCGCCGAGCCAGGGTGTGACGACCTGCCTCAGTCTGCTTCTGTGCAGCCGAGAGCTGCTGGGCCAAGCTCCCGACCGTGTTGCCGAAGAGGCCGGTCTGGGACACAGGGGCATTAAGGAACCAAACTTTGTCGGCGTCCCTCATATCAACCAGACACAGCCAGAGATGGTGCTTCTGGCCCACAAGTGTGG
>NW_015555925.1:147828-148157 GCF_001515605.1 Sinocyclocheilus anshuiensis | reverse complement strand
GGGGTTTGCCACCACTGTACCCCTCCGACCGCCCGTGCTACTGCCCGAAGTAGTCCACGCCTGGACGAACACTAGATCGCGGCAGAGGCAATGGAGCTCCGCCCCCCTGGTGGAAACGGAGCCTGGCCCGCAACTCCGAGATGGTCATCTTCCCGCAATGGGATCATGACTCATCCGCGAACGCCACCTCAGCGTGCTTCATGCCCAGACATGTGAGGCAGCAATCGTGACCATCACCCGGTTCCAGGTAACGACCTGGCTCTTTCAGGGAAATGCTCTTTTAGGTGCTGAGACGCACAGGGGAAATGGCCGCTTGCAGCACGACAGGG
>NW_015555925.1:147069-147458 GCF_001515605.1 Sinocyclocheilus anshuiensis | reverse complement strand
CGGCGCCAGGTAACGACCGCATCCAGAAACGCACGGGTGAAACGGCATCTTTAAAAAGACGATCCGTCGTCTTTAGAAAGACGCACCCACTTATTGTACTCTTTTAGAGAAATTGGCTCTTTTAGGGAAATGCTCTTTTACGTGCTGAGACACACAGGGGAAACAGACGTTTGCAGCACGACAGGGGGTAGTGCAGCCTGAAGTGCACAACCCAATCGACACAGGAACGACCACCGCTGAAGCGCCGTCCGCCAACACAAAAAGCTCCAGAGAGCGTGCTAGACTCGTCACACACGAAGCAGTTTGGTAGAAGCAGAACAATGTTGTCGCTCGGCTCCGAAGCAAAAAGCTGGTATGCGTTGCACCGGCTGCCTTTTTATGCTCACGCC
>NW_015555925.1:141088-146695 GCF_001515605.1 Sinocyclocheilus anshuiensis | reverse complement strand
GGTCTCTCTAAGCGAGATCCCAATTCGTCGGTCACCGACGTGACTCGGAGTGACCGACTGAAAGGGAACTAAATATTCGAAAAATCTCCAAAATCTCTCTTTTCAGTTTTAGAATTTAGGTGTCTTAGTGAAACTCTGAAAATCTTCCTTTGTAGCATTTCTCTGTGCCTATGAGTGTTTGATGTGAGTACAGTGTAAACCTTAATTAAGCTTACATTTAGATTTAGCTACTTTTTTTTTACATACTACAGCAAAATCTGCTCCTATTTCAATAGTAAAGGAGAAAACCATCCCTCCTGTGAGTCTGCTGTCTTCCAATTTTAACTAAAACCCTAATCATTCCCCATGCCAGTGGCTTAACTTGCTGTCTCTCCCACACTTCCCCCATCCCACTACCACTCAACCCCGCCTCATCATGCCCCATTTCTACCAAAGAGAGAAAGAAAGAGAGACCTTCACACCATCCCACAGAGGAACGAGGAAAGGCTCTGGTACTGCATGCCGTTTGATCTTTATCTGTGGTGCTGCGGATCTATTTTGGGATGTGCCTAAGCTAAAGTGATGATTTCTTGTACTTCAAATGCTTCAGCAGAGAGAGAAGGGAGTGGGGAAAGAGGGTAAATATGAACAAAGTAACTTCAAAGAAGCAAAGCACTTCAAATATTTTAAACCTGGAGGTGCCTATCCAATAAAAATAACTGTAATTTGCCCCCAAAACAGCCCACTGCTTAAAGACACACTGTCACAATATGAATGCTGAATTATGGTCTTTCAACACAGCACACAAAAAAAATTGTGTCTTTATTTCAGCATGGATATTAACAGGTTACAACATTCACAGTTTGCTTGTGTAAGCAGTAAGGTACTGTGTAGCTGTGAGTTTGGTACTGAGGCTTTTTCTGCCGAACATGTGCTAAATTAACACTTCTTTTCACACTATAATTATCTATCAGTCTTTTGCAACATCAGCTTTAATGAAGCAACATAATGCAAGGGTTTTCAAACAACAAAAAATGACAAAATAATGTTATTTTCAAACATTAATTTTGTAAATTAGACTTTTTTCATCTGTATCATATTCGTCAGTATGAAACATCTTTTTATACTGTTATCAGTGTAAAAAAAAAAAACATTGCAATCCATTTAAATAGAAAGCAGAATGCAAAACAAATATCAAATTCAGTGAATGTCAAAAAATCATTATGCTAAACATATTTCATTAATATTAATTCATTAGTTCAGACATTAACATTGAGAGCACTCATTTTTTCTCTTAAATTTTCCACGGTGCCCAGTTTGAAAACCCCTGACATTATAGACGAAGTTATTCACGCCTTTTTTGATGTCTGTCAGCAGGATCAGGCACTATAACAGCACATTTCATTTCATAAATTCATAATTCTGACTGAAACCACACATTTTAAGCATATACTGTATACAGTTTGGGGTTCATTATATATGAAAATTATTTACCATCTGAATGGAAATGTTGTCCTTCCTTAGGCAAAAATTTCATTTTACACAACAATCAAGTTTGTAATAATTCTTAAAGTCCACCTCCCAATAAACATATTATAATTTATTTGAAAATTATGAAAGGCACTTATTAAAAGCACTGCTTGCATGTGCACTGTGAAACATGTCTTGGACAAAATTATTGAGAAAGAGCACTGTTTACAATTCGAAAAAAGCAAAAGCGGCATTCTGTCAATGTCATGAAGGCTCTTTACAGCAAATACGTGTTCTCGACAAGACTTCAAATAAAAATAGCTCAATGTCTACATCAAATCGACGAGTAAACAAAATGAACGTAGCCTTAAAAGCATTAATGATTATGTTATGGAGAACCAAAAATTGAAAGCAAAAGTGAAATGGTCGCTGTGGTAAAAAAGAAGAGCAGAAACAATAAATTATTGCAGGGGGAAAATGTCCCAGGGCCATTAAATCAAAGAGAAAGTGAAGGGGAGAGAGAAATAGAAAGAGGCCTGTGGAAGGAGACACATGGGTTGGGTAATATGTTGTGACAGTAATCAGCGGTTCCTGATCCAAGAGCTCTGCTTGAAAAGGAGAAAGCAGGTAAAACAAAAAGCGAGTATGCAGTCGCTCCCATGTGGCTACATTTTTTGCTACTGCAGTCCTTCTCTTTTATGGCATACTTAGAGATAGATCAGTATGTCCTCTTAGACGAGGATGGGAAAATAAAGATAAATAGTGGTTGTGGGCCTACATACCCCCATCTATAAATCACAAAAAGGAACAAACATAAAGACTAGTCTACCCAACATGCACTAATGGAGAAGCAAGGAATGTTATTTCTATTAAATTCTCCTTTTTAGACAATCCTTGATACTTCTGCAGCATCTCTCAATATACATACGCACATTGTTGCAGCTTGATGTCTAAATAAATGCAGTCCTTGAAATTCTATGGCAACAGCAAGTACTGTTTGATCCAAACAAACCAGTTTGCCAGGCCATGCTTCGGGTTGGCGTGTCTTGCGAAGGTCACGCTCTTTTGAGCAGGGAGTTTCCCCTCAACGAGGGGTATGACCGATGCAGCGTTCCCTTACAGGCCAATAAGAGGCCAAAGGAAGGCCAAGGTGGGGCCAGAACTCTGTACAACCCACAATGATGTGGTCCATACTGGCCCAAACTGTCCATTCACACAAGCCGCAAGTGTGTCTCAGAGCGCTGAGAACATTCCTGCATTACCATGGCAGCCACCATTTACAATCATCAACAACCATCAGCGCAAAACACTCTGAGCAAGGCAAGTTGTCTCAATCTTGGGGTAGCCAATATTAATCCCATTTTTTGGGCTCATTGTCAGAAAGAAAGAGAAAATTAAGGTACATTTTTGTACAGTATCTACCCATACAGTGTGCATACACCACAGTCCAAAGTTTGCTTTGGTTTAAGGATGCATTACATTGATCAAATGTGACAGTAAAGACTTACCCTGGTCAATTTCAAGGAGACTGATTATGCCCTTTTTTACCATTTGTAATATAAGTCTCAGGTGTCCCCAGAATGTGTCTGTGATGTTTCAGCTCAAAATACCCCACAGATCATTTATTATATAATTTTGAACATGCCTATTTTGAGTGGAAGCAGAAATCATGTATCTATTGTGCTGAAATCATACGTTTTAAAGCCATATTAGTTTAAACTTCTGATATATGGTTTTCTGAGCACACACATCCGAAGCCCATGCACAGAAAGCGGCTGTGTATATGTGAGTACTAAACTAAGTTCTCTTTCATGTCTTATTGCACTTAAACTGTCAAATACACAAACATTTATGTTAAAAACACACGAGTTACAAAAACAGTTGGTTATGTCTGTGAAGGTAAACAGCTGGGAAAGGAATCGCATGTTTACATTAGATCTGTATGGCAGCAGCGTAATATACAGTAAATACATCAATAAATCCACTGCTCTCTTGTTTTCTTGCTTTGCTCCAACTTTCGCCATGGCGTTAGAACTGGCACACGGTTGGCGCTTGCGAAAACACAATGGTGGTGCCGTAGGTGGAAACTTGCAGTTAAGGGTCCTTTCTAAAAAAATCTGAGCGGCTCATTTTTTCACAAGCTTGCAGAGAAAGGCTTACCAAAATAAATAACTGGGTTGTTATTTTTAACATTTTCTGGGTTTGTAGGTCCCGATTATAGCACTTAAACATGGAAAAAGTCAGATTTTCATGATATGTCACCTTTACAGTTCATTTGAACCAAATGCTGAAAATACAGCTTTGCCACTGCAGGAATAACTATTTTTGATCAAATAAATGCAGCCTTGGTGAACATATGAGACTTCGGTCACACTTTATTTTAAGGTCCAATTCTCGCTATATTAACAAACCATTAACTACGACTTTTGCCACAATAAACTCTTAATTTGCTTTTTATTAATCGTTAGTTGTTAAGTTTAGGTATTGGAATAGGGATTCAGAATATGGTCATGCAGAATATCTGCTTTATAAGTACTAATTATAAACAGCCAATATATTAATAATAGGCATGCTAATAAGAAACTAGTTAATAGTGAGAATATAGTACTAAAGTGTTACAAAGACTTCTTTCAAAAAACATAAAACTCAAAATCTTACCAACACTAAACTTAATAAATGGGCACTATGGGAATAAATGGGCATGGGCACTAAATGTGAATGACTCACAAATACCATCAATTCTATCTTTCTTTCCATCAATATTTGACTTGATGTACTTTTGATTTTTATCCTTTTATCTTGGGCCAAAAACCTAAGGCAACGTGGTCAAAGACACCCAGAAAATGTTTTTCATAAAGCTAAGAAAGAATAAAGAGCAAATAACAGGTCTTTCAATCCTTGTCCTTGTCAACAGGGAACAATAATCAGGAAGATGACTGCTGTGAACTTTTGTTGAACCATCCTGAGCTTGATGGTTTAAATGGACCTACAGGGTCCAGAGAGAAAATTTGAGCTCAGACTAATGTCGCCTTGGCAGTGCAACAGCGGGCAGACTTCAGAGGACTATTAGTAGTTTCCAGTGAGCAAATAAATTGGTGATTTAATAGTAGTGTCCCTCTGTCAGCAGCTTAATTTGGATGAGGACCACAAAAAGCCACAAAGAGATGATACAGTCATCAAATCCAGATTTTACTCTCTCCAAGAGCTGAGGACTAGTAGAGGAGTGGAACATTCAAGCACCAGGGAGGGGAAAATAGAGTCATACTGCAGCCACGGGATTGGATATAAACCCATGAGAACATAGTATAACATAAAATACACAAATATATTAAAAATAATAAACAACTTTTTACAAAAATACACTTTCAAAAGCTGGGGTAGTTAATTTATTTTAAATGTTTTTGAAAGAAGTCTCTTATGCACTTATTACAGTAAAACAATAATAGTATGAAATATTACTATGTAAAATAACTTTTTCTATTTAAATTTGTTTTTTTTCCTGCGATGGCCTACCTGAATTTTTAGCAGCCATTACTCCAGTCTTCAGTGTCACATGATCCTTCAGAAATCATTCTAATATGTTGATTTGGTTCTAAAGTAACAGTTCTTATTATCATCAGTGCTGAAAACAGTTGTGCTGATTAATATTTTTGTGTAAACTGTGATACATTTTCTCAGGACAAAAACATTTATTTGAATTCAAAATCTTTTGTAACATCATCAGTGTCTTTACTGTCATTTTTTGATCAATTTAATATGACCTTCCTGGATAAAAGTATGAATTTATTCTAAAAAAAAAAAAGGACAAATACAAATCTTACCTCAGAGATTTGAACAGTATTGTATATGCAGTGTTGGGAAGGTTACTTTGGAAATGTAATAGGTTACAGATGACAAGTTACCCTATTTAAAATGTAATAGTAGTGTAACTTTTTCAATTACTTTATTAAAGTAATGTAACTGATTACTTTTGATTACTTTTTGATTACTTTTATACATTTCTAATGAATGTTTATTTGCAACTGTTAATCATTTTCAAACACTTACACCATGCAGAGTTAACCTTACAGTAGTGCTCAACACTGTCAGACTTTCAAAATCCTTCATCACTTGAATTAAGATGATCAAATTTGAACACATCCACCACAAAATCAGACT
>NW_015555925.1:136049-139819 GCF_001515605.1 Sinocyclocheilus anshuiensis | reverse complement strand
TGCTCCACCTGTGCGCTTCCACAGTCCTCTCCATTCTCTCTCTCGCATTGATTACTCTGATCCAAACCGTTTGTCGGAGGCGCGGGCGTGGAGAGCCGAAGCATTGCCAGTCACGACTAACCGATTCATGATTTATTAGAGATTTAATAATCGAATGGCGAATTCGGAAATAATCGCTTTAGTACATTCGGCAGGCAATTATCAGTGTTGGGGAAAGTTACTTTTAAAAGTAATGCATTACAATATTGCGTTACTCCATAAAAAAGTAACTAATTAGTTACTTTAGTTACTTTTTATGGAAAGTAATGCGTTACGTTACTTTTGCGTTACTTTTTAAATCTGGACTTGTTTGTTACCAAAAGTGAAATGAATAAGCCTCAGGCTGAAAGGAAAGTAAATTTACGTCTGTACAGTAGAATGCAGAAGAAGAAATTTCAACACACATCAGCAATAAAAAAAAGACACAAATGTTCGTCTAGAGTCATTTTTGCTTATTAGTACGGTAGTAATCATCGAAGGTCAGAAGCAAAGACATTGGTTAATAGAATGGGATTAAATACATAAAGGATATTTGTGTTGTTTAACATTTAATTATTGCAGGTTTGCGTCATATTCTGTGTTGCATTATTTTTATTCATTTTGAGGAATACTGAATCTGTGTTTTTTTTTGTGAGTGAGATGAATTAATGCATATTCATATTTATTTTAGAACTACAGTAACATCTGATTTCTCTCAGCATGGGGACAGGAGAGCTGTCAGTCAATAAATTGGAAAAAAAAAAGTAACTTACGTTACTTATTTGAAAAAGTAACTCAGATATTTTCTTGTAAATTAAAAAGTAATGCGTTACTTTACTAGTTACTTGAAAAAAGTAATCTGATTACGTAACTTGCGTTACTTGTAATGCGTTACCCCCAACACTGGCAATTATACAATAATAATATTAAAATAGCAGGACGAATCGGCTACCAGGCCACCGGGAATTGTCCCGGTTCTCCCGATGGCCAGTCCGCGCCTGATTTCCAGACACGCTGAAAGTGCAGGATTCATATATTGTCTTTTTGCGGCTTAATATTCACAGACACTAGTCCATATCGCGTTTTGATTCAAGTGTACTGACCTACTTTTGATTTATTCGTCCAAAATGTGGCATATTCCGTCCGCGTTAGGCTATAGGAATTCCGATTTTATTACTGGATTCTACAAACCAGTCTGTGTTTTCCGCATCGCGGAAATTATAGGGCCGTATGTCTCAGAGTAGTCAGTGCAATTTGGGAAAGAAATCAATTAAATCTGTATGTGGATGTGTGTAAATATTCAATGTAATCCCCTTTGTAATCGTTAACATTTTCATAAGTAAATGTAATTTAATTAAACATTTTTTCTTAGTAACTGTAACTGATTACAGTTACATTTATTTTGTAATTAAATTACGTAACGCCGTTACATGTAACTAGTTACTCCCCAACACAGTGTATATGCAAGGATGAATAGGTGAGATCTTGAATATCTATGAGTCTAATGCAATGAGCATCATGAACTGTGAAGCATAAGGGTTTTTATAAAGTTCTCAAGCTTACTGCCATAAAGTGATGAAGAACAGACACATCAATTAATGAACAGAAAAACAAGATGAAAGGTCATATAATTAAAATAACAAATAAATTGACTCGGACACATTATCATTAAAGGTGAAGTGTATAATTTCTACATCGCTAACTGCGTCAGACAAAGTGCAGTCCATCCGCTGACATCCATTAAATGCAATAACCCACACAAAAAACGTTTTGACATTCACCTGACAAGACAATACTCCTGAGAATAGAACAAATTAGCCTGGAGGAAAATAAATATCTATAGACAAAGAGACAGTTCCTATGCCATGTGAAGGGAGACCGAGGGCACCGTCACTAATACCTGATCTTTAAACACCCCTCTGCCATGACGGGACATGTATAAATTTGATTGAAGTCTGTGATCGTACTGATTCTTTGATTTTTCTCAAGCAAAAAGCTTCTGGCATGTGTAGATTCTCAAGCAAGGCTGCATATATATGTCTAAAAATATATCAAACAGGGTTCAGCCTCCTCAATCTAATCTGCAGAGCATATGAGACAACCATGACATGTAGGAACTAGGTTGCCTTCAGGCAATCATTGCTGTAGCACAGAGCCCAACTAACTTTCAGTGACAGTGTCAGTCTGACATCAGGGATGTGTTCTTCAGTATTTGACGTTGAGAAGATACCACCAACAGAGAATGATTCTTCAGCTATTAAATTCTGTTGTCACTGAGAAATGGGGTTTGCTTAACCTAAGCTGCCTTAGCAAACAATTGTGTGTAAAAGTCTAATGCGGGTTGCCCTGAATTAGCCTGGGTGTTGTTTGAGCAAATCAAATACTTTCTATGTTTCCGTAAGGTTGGAGAAGAAAGCTCTTGCCTTCAAATAAGCCGGGCTTTTTTTCCGGGATCCAGTCTAAACATTTTGAAGGTTGTGTAGATCAGGACAGATGGGAAGACTTTAAACAAACTTGCTACTAGTAAAAGAAGAGCAAATTGAAGACGGGGCCATGAAGGTAAAAGAGCACCACCTGTGTCAACATGGCTCAGTGGGTCATATTTACTGATGCATCATTAATTTCCTTGGAGTGCTGTCTCCTTCAGAGACGCTGCAAATTTCCAGGGAAGATGAAAGAGGACAGAAGGTTAAGGATGGAGAGTAACTATTTTACTTGAGGGCAGCCTGGCAAACTATGAGCTTGTTTAAAGTACTTTTGATGTGTCTGCAAGGACAGGCTGCCAAGCTACCCTCAATTCCTGTGATGTTCTTTTTTAGTTCTCAGAAAAAAATTGGAATAGGACTGACAGCTCTTGCTACAAAAAAAAAGAAAAAAGATAGATATATATATCCATCTATTGTGGCATGACATGACTTAACCAATCAATCAACAGAAAGCAGAGGTAGGTAGGCCATGGATCTATTGGTTCTGTGGCTACTGTATATGGCTTAGTGGTGGGCGGTATGACCAAAAATTTATATCACGGTATTTTTCAAAATTATACCGGTTTCACGGTATATGATGGTATTTATAAAATTTTGTCCATGCATGACCGGGTGTAAACCACATTTTCTATTGATTGAGAGAGGAAATAGGCTACTGCAGTAGATTGACTTAGAATGCCCTATTTTACTGTCATGATGAGTGAATATTGTAGAAAAATTCCACTCTAAATAGTGACGAAACACGACCCATTTATACATGTTAACCAGGAGTCACTCTTATTTATAATCGCGACATCGTCTGATAAAATCAACATGCATGTACAGTAGATGCATGTTGAGCGGCTATGCGGTGGTTTTGGCTATATTACTTTTTTGTCTCATGCAGCGCACTGCCTGCGTCTGAGTAACAAAAAAAAAAAAAATTACATTATATTAATAGACGAACTATGCTCATATTTATCATTCCAAACAGTCAGTAAGCGACAGGTGCTTGGAAACGCTGTTTTGTACTCATTTATTGACGAGTCGGCTGTGGTACGGCCAGCTGAAAGCGATGCTTCTCTGCCGCTCACTGCACAGAACAGACGCAGAGAGAGACGCCACTGCGCCGGGAAAGTCAGACCTCGCGCTCGCGGGGCAGCACTGGCGAATCTTCCAACTGAATCATAGCTAAGATTTATCCAAAAAAGTCTCTAGGTTTGTCAGTATATATATTCTATGGGAAAAAGCCGCTAAAAGGGTCTGAAAGTTGCTAAATCTAGTGCT
>NW_015555925.1:135687-136008 GCF_001515605.1 Sinocyclocheilus anshuiensis | reverse complement strand
TGTGTGTGTGTGTGTGTGTGTGTGAGACGCGGGAGCTGATGGCAGCGGGCGGTAGATATGTGTGGCGGTCAGTGGATATTGTGGACGAGTTCTTCTGTCATCACATTCTATTAGTTCTACAGCTTCAGTTTCGGAACTTTCACGCTTAGTAACACATACAGCTGTGTCCTCGCCACAGTGCAACAGCGAAAAGAGACCCCCCCTCAAACGCGTTCTGAACATTATTTAAACGACACCGGTATTGCGGTATTTTAAAAATTCATATCATAAGAAAAATAAACACCGGTATTCGGTATGAACCGGTATACCGCCCAGCACTAT
>NW_015555925.1:132163-135168 GCF_001515605.1 Sinocyclocheilus anshuiensis | reverse complement strand
GGTGGTTTTGGCTATATTACTTTTTTGTCTCATGCAGCGCACTGCCTGCGTCTGAGTAACAAAAAAAAAAAAAATTACATTATATTAATAGACGAACTATGCTCATATTTATAATTCCAAACAGTCAGTAAGCGACAGGTGCTTGGAAATGCTGTTTTGTACTCATTTATTGACGAGTTGGCTGTGGTACGGCCAGCTGAAAGCGATGCTTCTCTGCCGCTCACTGCACAGAACAGACGCCGAGAGAGACGACACTGCGCCGGGAGAGTCAGACCTCGCGCTCGCGTGGCAGCACTGGCGACATCTTCCAACTGAATCATAGCTAAGGTTTATCCAAAAAAGTCGCTAGGTTTGTCAGTATATATATTCTATGGGAAAAAGCCGCTAAAAGCGTCTGAAAGTTGCTAAATCTAGCGCTGAAGTCACGCTCGTGTGTGTGAGGCGCGGGAGCTGATGGATATGTGTGGCGGTCAGTGGATATTGTGGACGAGTTCTTCTGTCATCACGTTCTATTAGTTCTACAGCTTCAGTTTCGGAACTTTCACGCTTAGTAACACATACAGCTGTGTCCTCGCCACAGTGCAACAGTGAAAAGAGACCCCCCCTCAAACGAGTTCCGAACATTATTTAAACGAAACCGGTATTGCGGTATTTTAAAAATTCATATCATAAGAAAAATAAACACCGGTATTCGGTATGAACCGGTATACCGCCCAGCACTAATATGCATGTATGATAACACAAAAATATGCACAAATAAATTGCATAGAAAACAATTTTCGAGTCAATTGAATACGTTCTGCCCCGTATTATCTTGGTCCTGTTCTGGTTAATATTTTCCCTGCATATTCTCATTCTCACTGCATTTGAAATCTTCATATGAATAATATAAAATTATATTATATTATATAAAGATTTTGTAACATTGTTACTAAAAATTTCCATTTCAAATAAGCGCTGTTCCTTTGAACGTTCTATTCATCAGACAGTCCTAAAAATGTATACATCAAGGTTTCCAATATTACAAATATTAAGCAACACAACTGTTTTCAACACTGATAAGTAATGTTTCTTAAGCACCAAATGGATGAAGGATCATGTGACAATTGTGAAATTTTGTGAAAATTCAGTTTTGATATCACAAGAATAAACCACATTTTAAATTGTATTAAAATAGAAAAGTTATTTTAAACTGCAGTAATATTTTATGATATATTACCGTTTTTACTGTATTTTATCAAATAAATGCAGCCTTTTCAAAAAAAATAAATAAATAAAATATTACCCAACCACAAACTTTTGAAGAAAAGTTTACATGTCTACATAAGCATGGTAATCATCTGATAGCATTATTGTACCACCACACACTAGTTTAACCAAGTGCAAATATAGTTCCCCCTCGAGGGAACTCACACTGCGTCGGTAACGACACTAGGGGGGAACCCCCTCAGCGTAGCGCGTCTGAAGCATGAATGAAACTATTCCAATCCTGATTGGTGTTGCGTCATGACGTAACATGTGACGGCATAGTCGGAAGCTACAAAGGGACGCCGGCACACAACAGAGTCAGCTTTTTGCTCTTCAGCAAGCGCTCTGTGTCATTGTGTGTCTTATTTGATGTTGTTTGTCACAAGCATATAGATTATCATGGCGAGTGGACAGTTTAAGCGGTGTGTTCATCCCTGCTCGAGGTTTTTAACGGGTGGGGACACACATCAGCTGTGTGTTTATTGTTTGGGAGTGCAGCACGCACGGGCAGCTCTCGAGGGAGCTGCCTGTGCGAACTGTGAAGCACTGCCGATCAGAGTGCTGCGCTCCCGCCTGGCTGTGTTCGATGAGGCCGGCCAGGCTTGTGCACCCCGCGGTTCGGGTCCCGCGTCCCGGGATCGTGGGGCTCGCAGATGGATCTGTCAGGAGGGCTCAAGACTGCTGCGGCACATTCTCAGTCCTCGTCTGACACTTCCGAACTTCTCACTCCCCGTGCGGAAGCCCGCGCCGCGGCTTCTTCCA
Source organism: Sinocyclocheilus anshuiensis (assembly GCF_001515605.1). Taxonomy (NCBI): domain Eukaryota; kingdom Metazoa; phylum Chordata; class Actinopteri; order Cypriniformes; family Cyprinidae; genus Sinocyclocheilus; species Sinocyclocheilus anshuiensis. Next base: position 133,158 of record NW_015555925.1, on the reverse strand, counting down.
CACGGGAGGAGAACCCGATGTTTGAGCTGTCTGATTCTGAGGAATTAGACGTGCTCGGCATCGAGGCGTGTGAAATTGCAGAGAGATCGTGACTGCATTCACACGCACATGAGGAGCTGGTCGATGTGTTGACTCGTGCTGTGGCCAAGCTTAATATTAACTGGCCACAAGAAAGGCAGGAAGTGCAGGTCACAAGTACATTGGATGAGAGCTTCCTGCAGCACAGGTCTCAGCCTCAACGCCGGGGTTTACCGTTTTTTCCTGACTTACACAATGAGTTGTGTAAGTCATGGAATAAACCGTACTCTGCACGACTGTCTAACCCTCCTGTGTTAGATTATAGTAACATCTTAGGAGCCCGTGAGTACGGTTATGGGACGATGCCTCGGGTGGAAGAGGCTTTAGCCAGCTACCTCTCCCCTGACGTTGCATCGTCCCTTAAAGCCCCAGTACTGCCCACCAAACCTTGTCGTGTTACACCATCTTTGGTGGGCAGGGCTTATATGGCGGCTGGTCGTGCTGGTGCGTGCCTGCATACAATGGCGCTTATGCAGGCATACCAGGCTGATTTTTTAAAGGATTTAGATGAGGGCGAGGGACCAACTCAGGGTGATTTAGCAGAGCTGCGTAGAGCCGCAGATTTGTCTCTCCGTGTTACCAAGGAGACGGCCCGTGCCATAGGCCGCACCATGGCAGCTATGGTGGCCACGGAGAGACATTTGTGGCTAAATTTATTGGGGATGAAGGAAAAGGACAGGGCCTTTCTTCTAGATGCCCCGATATCGCCTTCTGGCCTGTTCGGTGACGCAGTCAATATAGTCGTCGACAGGTTTCAGGAGGCGAAAAAGCAGTCTGCGGCTTTTAAGCAGTATCTCCCTCGCCGTTCTAAATCCAAGAAGGCTGCTCCAAGTGGACGGCCCCAGCCATCATCAAGTTCCTCGTACGGGCAGGTACAAAAGGAGAGTGTCGCTTCTAGAGCCCCTCCTCAGGGATCT
>NW_015555925.1:128972-130104 GCF_001515605.1 Sinocyclocheilus anshuiensis | reverse complement strand
GCCACTGCATTCACACGCACATGAGGAGCTGGTCGATGTGTTAGCTCGTGCTGTGGCCAAGCTTAATATTAACTGGCCACAAGAAAGGCAGGAAGTGCAAGTCACAAGTAAATTGGATGAGCGCTTCCTGCCGCTTCCTGCACGCCGGGGTTGCCGGGGTTTACCGTTTTTTCCTGACTTACACAATGAGTTGTGTAAGTCATGGAATAAACCACGACTGTCACGACTGTCTAACCCTCCTGTGTTAGATTATAGTAACATTTTAGGAGCCCGTGAGTACGGTTATGGGACGATGCCTCGGGTGGAAGAGGCTTTAGCCAGCTACCTCTCCCCTGACGTTGCGTCGTCCCTTAAAGCCCCGGTACTGCCCACCAAACCTTGTCGTGTTACATCATCTTTGGTGGGCAGGGCTTATATGGCGGCTGGTCGTGCTGGTGCGTGCCTGCATACAATGGCGCTTATGCAGGCATACCAGGCTGATTTTTTAAAGGATTTAGATGAGGGCGAGGGACCAACTCAGGGTGATTTAGCAGAGCTGCGTAGAGACATTTGTGGCTAAATTTATCGGGGATGAAGGAAAAGGACAGGGCCTTTCTCCTAGATGCCCCGATATCGCCTTCTGGCCTGTTCGGTGACGCAGTCAATATAATCGTCGACAGATTTCAGGAGGCGAAAAAGCAGTCTGCGGCTTTTAAGCAGTATCTCCCTCGCCGTTCTAAATCCAAGAAGGCTGCTCCAAGTGGACGGCCCCAGCCATCATCAAGCCCCTCGTACTGGCAGGTACAAAATGAGAGTGTCGCTTCTAGAGCCCCTCCTCAGGGATCTTGGCAACAGAGGCGACGCTCTCGTCTGAAGCCTGCTGAGCCGAAGATCGATTTGAGGACCGTCCTTCAGGCGAGAAAGGCTTCGGGAAAGAGGTCCTAGCTTTCGCAGGGCCTCTGAGGGTTGCCCCTCCCGGGGTGGAGCAATCGAGGTCGTTTTCACCTGGGAACCCTCAGGAAATCAATGTTGGAATCCCGCCATCCAGTACGCTTCGGTCCATATCAATTTCCGGCGAAAGCACGCTGCAGTGTCCACCCCAAAGGCTTGTGGCCTGGCAGCGACAGCGTTCGCACACAGAAAATAGTTTTTG